>NC_016088.4:28972097-29082394 GCF_000004515.6 Glycine max
CAAAAAATATATGTATGTTTAGGTAGAAAGATACCTTAGATATGCATGTATGTAAACCAAAAAATACTTCACAAAATATATATATGTATGTTTAGGTAGAGAGATACCTTAGATGTGCGTGTATGTAGCAAAAAAATACCTCACAAAGCATATATGTGTATGTTTAGGTGGCAAGATACCTTGGATATGCATGTATATAGCAAAAATACCTCACAAAAATATACACATGTTTAGGTAGCAAAATACCTCATGAAAAAAAAAAAAAAAAAAAAAAAAAAAACAAACAAGAAAAAGAAATAAACAAATGATAATGATAAAAAAAAAAAGGAGAAAAAAGAAAAAATAAGTTGTCAAGCTGAAAAACCAACATGCTTTTGAAAGAGATCACTTCCAACTTTTCTTTGAAAAAATTCATTGATCATAACCAATTTTTGGAAAATGTGTCTACACCTGAAGGGTGAATGCTGTGAAATTTCCCCGGACGCCCGAAATGGACTCGGATGAATGCACAAATTGATAAAAGAACATATTTTGGAAACATTGGGTTGATTAAAATAGAGGAAACGAATCCTGAGCCCTAGCATCACATGACCATAAAAATTTGACACTTGAGTGTCCGCATAGGTGCATGCATGACCAGTTTTGCATAAAGTTTCCAAATCATCATTTTTGCATTTGTGTCATGGAAATAATGTGGGGCATCCCTTTTATCCTTGAACCAAACCAAACCCTGACATGTATCATGTCTAGCCATTCTACAAGCTTTGAGCCAAAATCCTGACTCACCATAAACCTTGACCCAGGGTGAGAATGCCAATCCTTACCCTCGGAAGCAAAAAAAGAATAGAGGGGAAATTTCCAATCAAAGAAAAAGAGAAGGAAAATTTCCAATGAAAGCAAAAAAGAAATGAAGGAAAATTCCCCAATCAAAGAGTGGGAGAAAGCAAAAAAAGGAAAAGAAGGAAAATTCCCCAATCAAAGAGTGGGAGAAAGCAAAAAGAAAAGAAAGGAAAATTCCCAATCAAAGAATGGGAGAAAGTAAAAAAGGAAGAAGAAGAAGGAAAGAAAGCTCCTGATCAAGGATCGAAAGAAACCAGAAGAAATGTGCAGAGAGGTCTTTGGACCAGACAATATCTGAACCGTACAGAATTGTCACCAAATGAACGAAAAAAGAAGGAAAGGGAACCACGACCTAAAATAGTCTTCTCCCTTTGATTACCAACCAAAATCCCGTGCGCTAGCGACTTTTTTTTCTCGCCCCGCACTAAAAAAAAACAGAAAAAAGAAAAAGCCAGAAGAATCAAAAGCCAAAAACACATAAAAACCGAAAGAAGAAACCATCAAAAGAACCCATTCCCAAGGGAAGCCCTATTGATCCATGATCACGCATGTAATTTTTGATTTGATAGGAAATAATTTGCAAAGTCAATTCATGACATATCTATGGTTCGGAATTAGGATGAAACACTTACCTGTGCGAGATTGATACACTTTGAGTGGATTTCTTCTATTTTTGTCGAACCCAGTGTTTCCTCTAAATGGTCATTTAGAAACGAAATGCTAACATCCAAAATCTCATTTATGGTTATGGGAGATTTCATCAGCAGACTCTCCTTCCCTGGTAGGCGCATTGTTTGTCACTCAAATCATATGCTGCTCTAAAATCAGTTGGAATATTTGTCTCTTTGCTAAAGCATGTTTGCATTTTAGTGGAGAAAACACCGAGACTTTTTCAAGTCTCACAAGTTATCCAGAACTACGTAGGTCTGAGTTCCTCATTGGAGGATACGTAGGAGCAAGAGCCTCGCTTTTGTCGACCACACCGCCTTTTGTTGCCATGACTCAAGAGCTGGTAGCCCGCGGAGACACCTTACGGTTATCCGCACCCCTTTGCTATTTAGACACAGTTGTTGTCCGATGGCACGCAGAGACCAAGTTTGGTCATTCTGCACACATGATACGCGGGGATACCTTACGGTTATCCGCACCCCTTTGCTATTTAGACACAGTTGTTGTCCGATGGCACGCAGAGACCAAGTTTGGTCATTCTGCACCCAAGATACGCGGAGATACCTTACGGTTATCCGCACCCTTTTGTCATCCAGAGGCGGCGGGCCCGATGACAAGCAGAGACCAAGTTTGGTCATTCTGCACCCAAGATACGCGGAGATACCTTACGGTTATCCGCACCCTTTTGTCATCCAGAGGCGGCGGGCCCGATGACAAGCAGAGACCAAGTTTGGTCATTCTGCACCCAAGATACGCGGAGATACCTTACGGTTATCCGCACCCTTTTGTCATCCAGAGGCGGCGGGCCCGATGACAAGCAGAGACCAAGTTTGGTCATTCTGCACCCAAGATACGCGGAGATACCTTACGGTTATCCGCACCCTTTTGTCATCCAGAGGCGGCGGGCCCGATGACAAGCAGAGACCAAGTTTGGTCATTCTGCACCCAAGATACGCGGAGATACCTTACGGTTATCCGCACCCTTTTGTCATCCAGAGGCGGCGGGCCCGATGACAAGCAGAGACCAAGTTTGGTCATTCTGCACCCAAGATACGCGGAGATACCTTACGGTTATCCGCACCCTTTTGTCATCCAGAGGCGGCGGGCCCGATGACAAGCAGAGACCAAGTTTGGTCATTCTGCACCCAAGATACGCGGAGATACCTTATGGTTATTCGCACCCATTCTTTTGCTATCTGTAAGACAGAACGCTTGATAGCATGCAGAGGCTGACACAGTCTTCTGCACCTTTTGTTCCTCCGGGGACAACAAAGTCATTTACATGTGGAAATTTCATGGTCACCCGCGACTCTCGTCAGCCGAGAGGAGCGAAATTAGTGTCATACGCTGATTTTCGGGGACCTTTGCTTGATGACATGCGACCATTCTTTGGTCCTTGTGAGGTGCTTGGCATCCATCATCAGGCAGTTTGTGAAATCCTAGGAACGACAAGTCACGGTCACCCGCGACTCTCGTCAACCGAGAGGAGCGAAATTAGTGTCATACACTGATTTTCGGGTACCTTTGCTTGATGACATGCGACCATTCTTTGGTCCTTGTGAGGTGCTTGGCGCCCGTCATTAGGCAATTTGTGAAATTTTGGGAACAACAAGTCATTGGCATGTGGAGATTTTATGGTCACCCGCGACTCTCGCCAAGTCGAGAGGAGCGAAATTAGTGTCTTATCTTTACTTTTCTTTTATCTCCAATAAAAGACAAGTAAAGAGGGGCAACTGTCATACCCTAATTTCGTCCGGGAACCTTTGCTCGATGACGTGCGACCATTCTTTGGTCCTCGTGAGGTGCTTGGCACCCATCATTAGGCAATTTGTGAAATTTCAGGACATGCCGGAAAACCAAAAAAATATTGATGCACAATCCGTAAGTTTCCGTGACACACCGGAAATCAAAAGGAAGCGTCGTTGCATAATTAAGTGAGGTTCCGTAACATTCCGTAAGTCAAAAAGGGGATGATTATGTAATCCGCAAGGTTCCGTAACAATTACGGAAAGAAAACAAGTATCGTTACGGAATTCGTAAGTTTCCGTAACTTTACGAAAAAAGAATCACCAAAAAACAGCAGAGGGGGTGAACTTAGTAAAAATGGGGGTGCAAATAGCACCCAGGCCCATTTGGGCCCTCCAGAAGGTTCCTCCAGAAGGCTGTTGCTTCTGGAGGAAGCAACCCTGCTCGCCTGGGCGAGCTGAGCTCGCCTGGGCGAGCTGAGCTCGCCTGGGCGAGCTGGGCGGCAAGCATCTCCCCTATTTTGCTATAAATAGGGGAGAAAATGAAGAAGAAAAGGATCCCAGCCCTTTAGGCACTTCTCTCTCTTTGGAATTTGCTTGGAAAAATTGTTTCCGTGAAGAAAATCTAAGCCGAGGCGCTTCCGAAACGTTTCCGTAACGTTTTCCGTGAGGAATCTCGCAAAGGTTTGAACCGTTCTTCGACGTTCTTCATTCGTTCTTCATCGTTCTTCGATCTTCAACGGGTGAGTACCTCGAACCAAGCTTTTCGATTCATTCTATGTACCCGTGGTGGTCCACATTGTGTTTCGTGCATTTTTATTCTCGTTTTGTTTACTTTTTATACCCCCTGTTGACGTGCTTAAGCCATTTTACTTAAGTCGTTTCTCGCTTAACTTAAAAATAAAATAAATTTCCACCGAACGTTTGAATTGTATTATCCATTAACTTCGGTTAAAATAAATTCCGACCGTTCGGTCATGCCGTAACCACGTTGGAAATCAAAAAAGAGGTAAAAAATAATATAAATAATAAAAAAAAAACATCTTTTAGTAAAATAAAGCGGAAAATCAATCGGACGTTTTCTCTTTGGGATTTCTCATTCTTAATCGAATTGATTAATAACTAAAGTGAAACTAAGGCTAAAATCAACTCGCCTAGTCAAGCTCGTCCACAAAAATAGGTTTTTGAAGTTTGTCATTTCATTTTCTCACTAAGTAAAATGGATCATTCTTAAGGTCCAACGCCTTAAAATGATCACCTCTTAAAGTAAAAAAGAATCACTTGACAAAAAGAAAGAACTACGTAGGTCTGAGTTCCTCATTGAGGATACGTAGGAGCAAAAGCCCCGCTTTTGTCGACCACCCCAAGAGATCGTTAATGGTCCAATGCCTTAACGTTTCTCTCCTTTCAAAAACAAGAGATCGTTAATGGTCCAACGCCTTAACGTTTCTCCCCTTTCAAAATCAAAAGACCGTTTAATGGTTCAACACCTTAAAAGACCTTTTGTTCAATAAAAACATATTTTGCAAAAAAGACAAAAACAACTTAACCAAACACTTGGTTCCGAAAGAACTACGTAGGTCTGATTTTCTCATCCCAAATTGAGGAATACGTAGGAGCAAAGGGAAACCCCCTTGTCGACCACAAAAAAGGAAAAAATATAAAAAGGGTATAAAGGATATAAGAACATAAAAGGGAACATAAAAATCAAAGTCATGTTTGCACATTCGATTAAAGGCTGCCGTCCCTTGGGACGGGCGTGTGGGGTGCTAATACCTTCCCCGTGCGTAAATACAACTCCCGAACCTTTCAACTTAAAAGTTCGTAGATCGCGTCTTTTCCGGTTTTTCCGACGTTTTCCTCGAATAAACGTTGGTGGCGACTCCGCGCGTATTCCTTTCGTGGAACACGCATCCCGCGAGTCACGCGTCGCCCTCCCGCCGAAGGGTAGGTTGCGACAGCAAGGTTCCGTAACATTACGGAAAGAAAACAAGTATCGTTACGAAATTCGTAAGTTTCCGTAACTTTACGAAAAAAGAATCACCAAAAAACAGCAGAGGGGGGGTGTACTTAGTAAAAATGGGGGTGCAAATAGCACCCAGGCCCATTTGGGCCCTCCAGAAGATTCCTCCAGAAGGCGGTTGCTTCTAGAGGAAGCAACCCTGCTCGCCTGGGCGAGCTGAGCTCGCCTGGGCGAGCTGGGCGGCAACCACCTCCCCTATTTTGCTATAAATAGGGGAGGAAGGCAAGAAGGAAGTGGTCCAGCCCCTTAGGCACTTCTCTCTCTTTCGAATTTGCTTGGAAAAATTGTTTCCGTAAAGAAAATCTAAGCCGAGGCGCTTCCGAAACGTTTCCGTAACGTTTTCCGTGAGGAATCTCGCGAAGGTTTCAACCGTTCTTCGACGTTCTTCATTCGTTCTTCATCGTTCTTCGATCTTCAACGGGTAAGTATCTCGAACCAAGCTTTTCGATTCATTCTATGTGCCCGTGGTGGTCCACTTTGTGTTTCGTGCATTTTTATTCTCGTTTTGTTTACTTTTTATACCCCCTGTTGACATGCTTAAGCCATTTTACTTAAGTCATTTATCGCTTAACTTAAAAATAAAATAAATTTCCACCGAACGTTTGAATTGTATTATCCATTAACTTCGGTTAAAATAAATTCCGACCGTTCGGTCGTGCCGTAACCACGTTGGAAATCAAAAAGAGGTAAAAAATAATATAATAACCAAAAAATATCTTTTTTAGTAAAATAAAGCGGAAAATCAATCGGACGTTTTCTCTTTGGGATTTCTCATTCTTAATCGAATTGATTAATAACTAAAGTGAAACTAAGGCTAAAATCAACTCGCCTAGTCAAGCTCGTCCACAAAAATAGGCTTTTGAAGTTTGTCGTTTCAATTTCTCACTAAGTAAAATGGATCATTTTTAAGGTCCAACGCCTTAAAATGATCACCACTTAAGTAAAAAAGGAATCACTTGATAAGCAAGAACTACGTAGGTCTGATTTCCTCATCCCAAATTGAGGAATACGTAGGAGCAAAGGGAAACACCCTTGTCGACCACAAAAAAGGAAAAATATAAAAAGGGTATAAAGGTTATAAGAACATAAAAGGGAACATAAAAAATCAAAGTCATGTTTGCACATTCGATTAAAGGCTGCCGTCCCTTGGGGCGGACGTGTGGGGTGCTAATACCTTCCCCGTGCGTAAATACAACTCCCAAACCTTTCACTTAAAAAGTTCGTAGATCGCGTCTTTTCCGGTTTTTCCGACGTTTTCCTCAAATAAACGTTGGTGGCGACTCCGCGCGTATTCCTTTCGTGGAACACGCATCCCGCGAGTCACGCGTCGCCCTCCCGCCGAAGGGTAGGTTGCGACAGTTGGCGACTCCACTGGGGACTGTTTTTTAGAGAGTTAGGCCATTTAATCTTGTGCAATGTTTTATCATGACTTTCTCCTTTGTTGGTTTCCCTTTATTTGTCTTATGTTCTGGTGTATATAAACTTTTTGTTGCTTTTAGTGTGTTTTAGAATGTATGCATGAGGTAAATATTTATTCATTTGATGCACACAAACACTAACACTATTTGCACACACTGTGAGTGAAAAAGGGCCCTATACCCGGGTTCATGGGAACATAAGGAGTGGAGGTGAATCTGTGATCATGCTAGGTCTCCGACTTGCTTGATTACAGTGAACCCTCATCTAGAGCTTTTCTCTTTGAAAACCTATTGTTGCTAGTAGTCCCTACTGCTACAATATGTTCTTCAAAGGGGATGATACCTCTAGAAAACATCAAGAGAGATATAACTACCTTGGGGATTATTGCTAAAAGCCTAGTTAGTTCTCTCCCTTATAGGTCCCTTAAACGGGGGCACGAAGCAAACACGCTGCGTGCCATTTTTCACACTGCCATGCATGAGTATCATATACCCTTTTGCTTATGTTCGGTAAATATTGTCATACTGTGCACATTCCCGCATTGTGTCTTTTGCATAGGCATTGCATATGGGTTCTGTCTTGATCCCTACTGTAAACAAACCAACGGAGGGTCCGTGTCGCATTCTTAAAACGTGTGGGCATTTCGCTACCCCTAGACGTCGTATCTAAGAAGGGGACAAATTCCCCGGACCCCCGCATTCCTAGATTGCATCTGTGTCATATGCATTCCATCATGCATTCATCCATCCCACCCATGAAATATCGGAGTTTTGATTTGCACCAGCTTTTGTCTCACTTTAGTAAGCATGGGAACAAATCAAACCGGCAAGAGGTTCTACCAAGTCAAGGTCAAAAGCCTAAATACCACCAGCATCAAGGAATTAGGGCGGTTGATGGAACCCCTCCAAATGCAAGCCTTCCGCAAGACTTACGGAAAGATCTTAGAGTTGACCATAGCAGAGGTGTCCATAGAAGCCATTGCATCACTCACCCAATACTACGACCAGCCTTTGAGATGCTTCACATTCGGAGACTTCCAATTAGTACCAACCATTGAAGAATTTGAAGAAATCCTAGGATGTCCTCTCGGGGGAAGAAAACCATATCTTTCCTCCGGATGTCTCCCCTCTTTGAGCAGAATTGCAACTGTAGTCAAGGATTCAGCAAGAGGTTTGGACCGCATAAAACAGACTCGGAACGGCATAGCGGGTCTACCACAGAAGTACCTAGAAGACAAGGCGAGGGGTATGGCCAATCAAGGAGACTGGGTCCCGTTTATGGATGTGTTAGCCTTGCTAATTTTTGGGGTCGTCCTCTTTCCAAACGTGGATGGTTTGGTAGACCTAGCAGCAATCGACGCTTTCCTTGCCTACCACCATAGTAAGGAAAGTCCGGTGGTAGCTGTCTTGGCAGATCTATTTGACACATTCGACCGAAGGTGCGAGAAGAGTAGCGCACGGATCATCTGTTGCTTACCCGCCCTCTGTGTTTGGTTGGTTTCACACTTGTTCCAACAAGACACAAGACATCCATGTCCGCTCCTGAGCCATCGCTCGTGTACTGAAAAGAGGAGAATAGATTGGGACCAGCTCTTGGCCGGGATAGGAGGTAGAACAATCAGTTGGTTCCCCCGATGGAAGGAAGGAAAAGAAGGAGTCCTTTTCTCATGTGGAAGATACCCAAACATTCCGCTGGTAGGAACGAGGGGTTGTATTAATTACAATCCCGCGCTCGCTATAAGACAACTAGGGTACCCCATGAGGGGAGCACCGACGGAAGAAAGCATGTCTCCTTTCCTTGTGAGGGATCTCGGCGCACAAAATTCCAAGACTATACAAAAAATCCATAAGGCATGGGAAACCCCGTTAAGGAAAGATCAAGAGCTTAGAGGCATTCGTAATGGCATCATTGGTGGGTACCACGAATGGCTGAAAGTTCGCATACGAGGTTTAGATTGGCTCGCCAAGTTAAAAGTCGTCAGCGAAGAGAATTTTGAAGCACCGGAAGAGGACGAAGAAATCCAAGCTCTCAAAAGCGAGTTAGGAAAGGCAACACTCGCCAAGGAGAAGTTCAAGTTGGCTGCTACACACGTTCGGAAGGAGTGTGCCGGGTTACGGGAAGAGAATGCAATTACCGCAAGAGCCCTTGAACAAGAGACCAAGAGGGCTCGCAAGGAAGAGTATGGCCGGAACAAATTTCGCGGAGCTCTATGGGGTAGCAATAATGAACTCAAGTTGCGAAGGGAAGAAAGGGACCAGTCGCGAGCACATAGCATGGTTCTGAAAGAGGAGTTGATTGCTTGTTCAAGGTCCAAAAGAAGCTTGTCTCAGCGTTTATGCGAGACAGAGACCAACATGTTAGCTATCATCGCCAAGTACCAAGAAGAGTTGGGTCTAGCCACGGCCCACGAGCATAGAATCGCGGATGAGTATGCCCAAGTATATGCGGAAAAAGAGGCTAGAGGAAGGGTGATCGACTCTTTACACCAAGAGGCAACCATGTGGATGGATCGGTTTGCTCTTACCTTGAACGGGAGTCAAGAACTTCCCCGATTGTTAGCCAAGGCCAAGGCAATGGCAGACACCTACTCCGCCCCCGAAGAGATTCATGGGCTTCTCGGCTATTGTCAGCATATGATAGACTTAATGGCCCACATAATTAGAAATTGTTAGGAAACTTGTATGGTCTCTCCGACCTTGACTAGATATGACTTCCTTTTTGAAATAAAATGAGTTGGTCCCATGTTTCTACTCCAAAAAGCTTGTGCAAATCAAATCACTCCTACATCTCATCTCTAGCATGCATTTTCTTTCTTTACCCACTCCTCACGTTTGGTTTTTTTAGGGAAAACACCATAACTAAACGCGCCGTAAGGGATCCCTATCGCACCAGATCCAAATCTAGAACGATGGGTGATCAAGAGGAGACACAGGAACAGATGAAAGCCGACATGTCGGCTCTGAAAGAACAAATGGCCTCCATGATGGAGGCCATGTTAGGTATGAAGCAGCTCATGGAGAAGAGCGCGGCCACTGCCGCCGCTGTCAGTTCGGCTGCCGAAGCAGACCCGACTCTCTTGGCAACTACGCACCATCCTCCCTCAAACATAGTAGGACGGGGAAGGGACACACTGGGGCACGATGGCAGCCCTCACCTGGGATACAACCGAGCGGCTTACCCTTATGGATTGCCGCCCAACTATTCACCACCCGTCTTGCAAGAAGATGCGGGCCACATTGCTTCTCCCGTCCATGAAAAGGAACCTCCTCAGCAGCCCGACGAAGTCCATAAAAACCCTCAAGATTATGCTCGGAGGGATGTCGAGTTTTATCCCCCGATCCCCGAAGGGCCGGCACCAGGCACGTTGCCTCAACCCAACCTCGCAGCATCGCCAATAGTTTTGTCTATGGAAGGGCCGCCCCCGGCAACTGAAGAAAGGAGGAAGCTCGATCTCCTTGAGGAAAGATTGAGGGCTGTGGAAGGATTTGGGGACTATCCATTTGCAGACATGACGGATCTTTGCTTAGTACCCGATGTTGTTATTCCCCCGAAGTTCAAAGTGCCGGACTTCGACAAGTATAAAGGGACGACTTGTCCCAAAAACCATCTCAAAATGTACTGCCGTAAGATGGGCGCCCATTCTAAAGATGAAAAGCTGTTAATACACTTCTTTCAGGATAGCTTGGCCGGAGCTGCGGTAGTGTGGTACACTAATTTGGAAGCTTCCCGTATCCGTACTTGGAAGGATCTGATTACTGCCTTCCTAAGGCAGTATCAGTACAATTCTGATATGGCTCCTGACCGTACTCAACTGCAGAATATGTTCAAGAAAGAGGGTGAAACCTTTAAAGAATATGCGCAGCGATGGAGGGATTTGGCGGCACAAGTAGCTCCTCCCATGGTTGAGAGAGAGATGATCACCATGATGGTAGACACTCTGCCAGTGTTCTACTATGAGAAGCTAGTGGGTTACATGCCGTCCAGCTTTGCGGATCTGGTGTTTGCCGGGGAAAGAATCGAGGTTGGATTGAAGAGAGGAAAGTTTGATTACGTTTCCTCCACAAACGTGAACGCCAAAAGAATCGGGGCAACAGGGGCAAAAAGGAAGGAAGGAGATGCCCATGCCGTCTCTTCAACACCCGCGTGGGTCAAACCCCAGCAAACACCTCATGGTACCCATCAGTACGCACAACATCACCCAAGCTTCTCGGCTCATGCTGGGAACGCCTCTAGTTCAACACCCGTGCAGCCTAAGGCACCCACTCAGAGGGAAGCTCCCCAAGTTCCAACTCCGAACACGACTCGACCGGCCAGTAATTCCAACACGACAAGGAACTTCCCTCCAAGGCCATTGCCGGAATTCACCCCGCTCCCGATGACGTACGAAGATCTTCTACCATCCCTCATCGCCAATCATTTGGCCGTGGTAACTCCCGGAAGGGTCCTCGAACCCCCTTTCCCGAAGTGGTATGACCCTAATGCAACTTGCAAGTACCATGGGGGTGTCCCGGGGCATTCCGTCGAAAAATGCTTGGCCCTTAAATACAAGGTCCAACATTTAATGGATGCCGGATGGCTGACTTTCCAAGAGGATCGGCCCAATGTGAGGACCAACCCCCTCGCCAATCATGGAGGGGGAGCAGTTAATGCAGTTGAATCCGATAGGCCCCACAGGTCTAAACCTTTAAGAGATGTGGCAACCCCTAGGAGGTTTATCTTTGAGGCCCTACAAAAGGGAGGTGTAATTCCCCATAGTGGGTGTAAGGAGGATTCCTGTCTGCTACATTCCGGCGAGATGCATGACATGGAGACGTGTTTGGAAGTAGAGGAATTGTTACAGCGGATGATAGACCAAGGTCGACTAGAAGTCGGCATTGAAGGAAAAGAAGAGCAGCATATATGCATGCAATCTACGGAGGGGAGCGGTGTTGCGAAGCCCAAACCCTTGGTGATATACTTCACTAAAAGTGCAGCCTCGCAAAAGCCCGGGCACCCCTTAATGGCCAAACCTGTTCCTTTCCCGTACCAAAATAGTCACGCGGTCCCGTGGAGATATACACCTCCGGGGAAGAAGGAAGAAGAAGTCACTGACGTCAGCTCGCTGTCAGCTAAAGTAACAAACATCACGGGGCTGAGTGGTGCGACCCGTAGTGGTCGTGTGTTCGCACCTCCGGACCTACCAGTCCAACCCGCCGACGTCAAAGGAAAAGGAAAAGTGGTGGAGGAACAAGATGGTGAAGCACCCCACGCTTCGAATAAAGATATTCCAGCAAAGGGGCCCCCAGAGAAAAAGGATGGTAGAAAGGAGGTGTCGCTAGAGGAAGCCAGCGAGTTCCTTCGGATAATTCAGCAGAGCGAATTCAAGGTTATCGAACAGCTCAACAAAACCCCGGCTAGGGTCTCGCTGTTAGAGTTACTTATGAGCTCCGAGCCTCATCGGGCTCTGCTAGTAAAAGTGCTGAACGAGGCTCACGTGGCCCAAGATATTTCGGTAGAAGGTTTCGGAGGGCTGGTCAACAATATCACTGCCAACAACTATCTTGCCTTCGCCGAAGAAGAAATCCCCGCTGAGGGGAGAGGGCATAATAAGGCTTTACACGTATCAGTCAAGTGTATGGACCATATCGTGGCCAAGGTACTCATCGATAATGGTTCCAGTTTAAACGTGATGCCTAAGAGCACTTTGGACAAGTTACCATTCAATGCTTCCCTTTTAAAACCAAGTTCAATGGTGGTTCGGGCCTTCGACGGCACTCGTCGAGAGGTTAGGGGAGAGATCGATCTCCCTGTACAGATGGGCCCTCACACCTGTCAAGTCACTTTCCAGATAATGGACATTAACCCCCCCTACAGTTGCCTGTTGGGGCGCCCGTGGATCCACTCAGTGGGTGTTGTGCCTTCTACACTCCACCAAAAGCTGAAATTCGTAGTGGAGGGGCACTTGGTCATCGTGTCAGGCGAGGAAGATATCTTGGTAAGCTGCCCATCCTCCATGCCTTATGTGGAAGCCGCAGAAGAATCGTTAGAAACCGCTTTCCAGTCTTTTGAGGTGGTCAGCATTTCCTCCGTGGATTCCCTCTTTGGGCAACCTTGTCTGTCCGATGCGGCGGTAATGATGGCCCGAGTTATGTTGGGGAACGGTTATGAACCCGGGATGGGTTTAGGCAAAGACAATGGCGGCATAACTAGTCTGATAAAAACCCAAGGGAATCGTGGGAAGTATGGTTTAGGCTATAAGCCCACTCCGGCGGACATGAAAAGAAGCATCGCGGGAAGGAAGAACAGTGGTCAGAGCTCGCGTTGGAAACAAGAAAGTGAAGGAAGCCCGCCCTGCCACATAAGTAGAAGCTTTATAAGTGCGGGTCTGGGAGACGAAGGTCAAGTGTTCGCGATATGTGAAGATGATGTTCCAAGTACTTTGGATTTGGTCCGACCATGCCCTCCTGATTTCCAGCTGGGAAATTGGCGAGTGGAGGAACGCCCCGGCATTTACGCAACAAGCATAATGTAAACCTTTACGGTTTTAAAAGCTCTATAGTTGGGCCTAGGCTTTAGAGTTTTCATTTTGTTAAGGCTTTGTGTCTTTTGTTTTTGAATTTATAATACAAGGATCTTTCTTCATCTGTTCCTGGTCTCTACCCATTCTTATTCATTTGCATGTTTACTTCTTTTTCTGAAACGGCAGATCCGATGACGAGTCCCCCGAAGGTACTAATACCTGGGACCCGTCTATCGACTTCGAGCAAGAAATGAATCAAACGGAAGATGAAGAAAATGAGGATGTGGGACTTCCCCCAGAACTAGAAAGAATGGTCGCCCATGAGGACCAAGAAATGGGGCCTCATCAAGAAGAAACAGAGCTAGTAGACTTAGGAATTGGCAGTGGAAAGAGGGAAGTAAAGATAGGTACAGGTATTACCGCACCTATCCGTGAAGAATTAATAATCCTGCTAAAAGACTACCAAGACATCTTTGCTTGGTCATACCAAGATATGCCCGGTTTGAGTTCTGACATTGTGCAGCACCGATTACCTCTAAATCCCGGGTGTTCCCCGGTAAAACAGAAACTAAGAAGGATGAAGCCCGAAACATCCTTGAAGATAAAAGAAGAAGTGAAGAAGCAATTTGACGCTGGATTTCTGGCCGTCGCTCGGTATCCAGAATGGGTTGCCAACATCGTACCAGTTCCTAAAAAAGACGGGAAAGTACGAATGTGTGTAGATTATCGGGACCTGAATCGGGCCAGTCCCAAGGACAATTTTCCGTTACCACACATCGATATCCTCGTTGATAACACGACCAATTTCGCTTTATTTTCCTTCATGGATGGTTTCTCTGGTTACAATCAGATAAAGATGGCGCCCGAGGATATGGAAAAGACTACTTTCGTCACCCTGTGGGGAACGTTCTGTTACAAGGTGATGTCCTTTGGACTCAAGAATGCCGGGGCAACTTATCAACGGGCCATGGTAGCTTTGTTCCATGATATGATGCATCAAGAGATCGAGGTCTACGTGGACGACATAATTACTAAATCTAAATCTGAGGAAGAACACCTTGTCAACCTGCGGAAATTGTTCGAAAGGCTTAAGAAATATCAATTAAGGCTGAACCCCGCTAAGTGTACCTTTGGGGTCAAATCAGGGAAATTGCTTGGTTTCGTTGTAAGCCAGAAAGGGATAGAGGTAGACCCCGAAAAAGTGAAGGCTATCCTTGAGATGCCAGAACCCCGTACAGAGAGGCAAGTCCGAGGTTTCCTGGGGCGCTTGAATTATATTGCCAGATTCATATCGCAGCTCACCGCCATTTGTGAGCCGTTGTTTAAACTCTTGCGTAAAAACCAAACTGATCGGTGGAATGCGGATTGCCAAGAGGCTTTTGGAAGGATCAAAAAGTGCCTAATGAATCCTCCCGTGCTTATGCCACCAGTTCCTGGAAGGCCTCTCATTTTGTACATGACAATCTTGGACGAGTCAATGGGGTGTATGCTGGGGCAACATGACGAATCCGGGAAGAAAGAGCGCGCTGTTTACTACCTAAGTAAGAAGTTCACAACCTGTGAGATGAATTACTCCTTGCTCGAAAGAACGTGTTGTGCTTTAGTATGGGCATCCCATCGCTTAAGGCAGTACATGCTGAGCCATACTACCTGGTTGATATCCAAAATGGACCCAGTTAAGTACATCTTTGAAAAGCCAGCTCTCACAGGACGAATCGCCCGGTGGCAAGTCTTGCTATCTGAGTTTGATATAGTCTACGTCACCCAAAAGGCGATAAAAGGAAGCGCTTTGGCAGATTACTTGGCTCAACAGCCTCTTAACGACTACCAGCCCATGCATCCGGAATTCCCGGATGAGGACATCATGGCCTTGTTCGAGGAAAAGTTGGACGAAGATCGGGACAAATGGACTGTATGGTTTGACGGAGCGTCAAACATTCTAGGTCATGGCGTTGGGGCAGTGTTGATCTCTCCGGACAATCAATGTGTACCTTTCACAGCTAGGCTAGGATTCGACTGCACCAACAACATGGCCGAATATGAAGCATGTGCCCTAGCCGTCCAGGCAGCAATCGACTCCGATGTCAAACTACTCAAGGTGTACGGCGACTCAGCGTTGGTAATCCATCAGCTGAGAGGAGAATGGGAAACTAGAGATCCCAAGCTGATACCCTACAAAGCCTACATCAAGGAGTTGGCTGAGACTTTCGATGAGATCTCCTTCCATCATGTTCCCCGCGAGGAAAATCAAATGGCGGATGCACTTGCTACATTGGCATCTATGTTCCAGCTAACACCGCACGGGGACCTACCCTACATTGAATTTCAGTGTCGTGGCAAACCCGCACATTGTTGCCAAGTGGAAGAGGAACGGGACGGAAAGCCCTGGTATTACGACATCAAGCGATATGTCGAAAGCAAAGAATACCCGCCAGAGATTGCCGATAACGATAAAAGGACATTGAGGAGGTTGGCAGCCAGTTTCTTCATGAGCGGAGGCACACTGTATAAGAGAAATCACGACATGACACTCCTGCGATGTGTGGATGCCAAGGAGGCAAATCACATGATCGAGGAAGTCCATGAGGGCTCGTTTGGAACACACGCCAACGGGCATGCTATGGCCAGGAAGATCTTAAGAGCAGGTTATTACTGGCTTACCATGGAAAGTGATTGTTGTGTCCATGTGAGGAAGTGCCACAAATGTCAAGCATTCGCGGATAATGTCAATGCCCCACCGCATCCCCTGAATGTCATGTCCGCCCCTTGGCCTTTCTCCATGTGGGGAATAGATGTCATCGGGGCCATTGAGCCCAAGGCCTCGAATGGTCATCGCTTCATCCTCGTAGCAATAGATTATTTCACCAAGTGGGTCGAGGCGGCTTCATATACCAATGTCACGAGGAATGTGGTGGTCAGGTTCATTAAGAAGGAGATTATCTGCCGATATGGTTTGCCAAGGAAGATTATCACGGACAACGGCACCAACCTGAATAACAAGATGATGGGGGAAATGTGCGAGGAGTTTAAAATCCAGCATCACAATTCCACACCCTACCGGCCAAAGATGAATGGAGCCGTGGAAGCAGCCAATAAGAATATCAAAAAGATTATCCAAAAGATGACCGTGTCATACAAGGATTGGCACGAGATGCTCCCATTCGCGTTACACGGTTACCGGACTTCAGTGCGAACGTCAACTGGGGCAACGCCGTTCTCATTGGTATATGGGATGGAGGCGGTGTTACCATTTGAGGTAGAAGTCCCGTCATTAAGGATCTTGGCAGAATCCGGATTAAAGGAATCAGAGTGGGCTCAAACACGCTACGATCAGCTCAACCTCATTGAGGGTAAGCGCTTAACGGCCATGAGTCATGGGCGCTTGTACCAGCAAAGAATGAAGAGCGCGTTCGACAAGAAAGTACGCTTACGCAAGTTCCATGAGGGAGACCTTGTGCTAAGGAAAATGTCCCATGCTGTCAAGGACCATCGAGGGAAAATGGCCCCGAACTACGAAGGGCCTTTTGTTGTGAAGAGGGCTTTCTCCGGAGGAGCCCTGGTGCTTACCAACATGGATGGTGAAGAGCTACCTTCACCCGTGAACTCTGATGTCGTCAAACAATATTATGCTTAGAAGCTGGGGCAATTAAAGATGTCGCTGCATGTTCTCTATCTTTATGCGTTTTCTAGATTTCCCCCCAGGGATTTCCGGTCCGTTGTATCTCTTGTTACGATCTTTCAAAGAAATGAACATGGATTTGAGGCTTTTAGTCCTCACGTTAGTTTCACACCTTGCGTTAATTTGTGATCGCCTGAGCCCTTCCGCTCAGTTCATGGGATCCCCCAAGCGCTTAATTAGAATTGAACCTGAACCAACTTTCCCTAAATTTTCTGCGTTTGAAAACATCCATGCATACGCATACGCATACGCATGTATATTGTTGTGGTAAAACAGGGGCAGGATCACCTTGGGCTACCTTCTGGAGTGGAGACAAAACATGAACGGCAGAAACCAATCAAGGTAGGGTAATGATGCGGTCAAGATTGGCCATACCTGGTTGTTTATTACTTGCAGGCACTTAAGGATGAACGCAAGCGGGGATGGGGTCACGACCGACCGATCGTTGCCCTTGCTCTGTGCGAAACAAGCAGGGAATGTCGCTGCAAGGCAGCCCCGTATCCTTTGTATTTTGCAGCTTTCTTTTACTATTTGTTTGTTTTAAAAAGGAAAAGAGTAATAATAAAATAAGTAATCAACGCCTAATTCTAACCTAAGTAAGTTCAAGTTAGGCAAAATGCTAATCCATGAGAAGGGAGGGGACATGGTTAATGTTCCCCTCAAAAAAAAAAAAAAAAAAAAGTGCAGGTTAGCTCGCCTGGGCGAGCCACCCCTGCACCAAATTATAAAAAATGACGAAAGGGGGGGCGTTTTTACATTCAAAAACCTCTTTTCCCCCCTTTCAAAAGCCATACCCACGGGATTGACGAATTTGCAGCCCTAGGGTCATCCTTTGTCGCATTTTTTGATTCCGTTTTGATTCCGTTTTGCGCTTTTGTTCATCACCAACAAGTAAGTATTCCATCCCTAAGCTTTCTAGCTTTTCATTGGTGTATTTTGATCTCCTTTTGGTGCTCTAAATTGTGGGGGTGTGCTCAAATATGTGGGGCAATTTTGATTTATTAGGGGTTGGTATGAGATGGCCCTAGGCCTATAATGCATTTTGAAACAATAGGACATGCCACATTGTCCCCGTTCTCTTGCTATTGATGCCTAGACGCGCGCCCACCAAGTGTTCGGTGGAATGCCTCAATGGCATTAGCGTGTGACTTTTGTAAGGAGACAACCCATGGGGTATTTTGGTTTGTGCATATTTTCTATTTTTTTGGGATATGTATTCATTCCCGAAAAAAGGCTAGAGTAATTGCCCCACATATATCCTAGTCCTAGAAACTGAAATTTTATGCAAAAAGAGCACAAAAGGAGGTGCATATTGGGTAAAGTTACCCTTTTTGGCCAGCAATCAGTTGTGGGCCACGCTACAATATTTTCCCTATGCCTAGATGGTTAGGAATTTTGCTCATCATAAATGTGTAGGTTTAGAATAGGTAGCAAAATACCTTTGGCAATTTACACTTTGGGTATGATAGCAAAATACTTGGATGTATGTACATATAATTTTTGGTATTCAAAATGTCTCACAAAAAATATACATAAATATGTTGCATGTTATGTAAAGAAGTTACATTGCCAAAAAATGTATACCTTTTAATTTGAATAACAATTTTAGTCAACAAAGGAAAATATACTGGAATTTGCATGCGGCTTTAGGTAGCAAAAACTTGAAAAGAGCATAAAATGTAGCACCTTATTGTGTAGATAGTCAAGATTCATCATGAAGTTTGTGAAATACCAAGATGTGCACATGTGCAATTTTTGGTACCCCAAAATGCTTTGAGTATGCATGTATGTGAATTTAGCCAAGGAGGTGTGTGATGTAAGTAACAAATACACCTTGGAAGTACGTGTAAATAATCTAGGTAACGAAGCTGCCTTGATTGTATATGGGTGCATTTTTTTCGGTTAATAGAATGTCTTGTGCAAGAGAACGTTTGTAAGGAAATATGCGCATAAGCTTGCTCTAAATTTACATTGATGTTTGTATTTATGGGAAGAGGTTATATGCCATTTTTGCTTTAAGAGTAACGTCCCACTGGTAAAACTAACTTTCCAAATGTTTGCCTTCGCAGGAATGGCCCCGAGGAAGCTTGCCTCAAAGAGGTCCAGGAAGGACAAAGTGGCCGAAGGAACTAGTTCCGCCCCGGAGTACGACAGTCACCGCTTTAGGAGCGTTGTACACCAGCAGCGCTTCGAAGCCATCAAGGGATGGTCGTTTCTCCGGGAGCGACGCGTCCAGCTCAGGGACGACGAGTATACTGATTTCCAGGAGGAAATAGGGCGCCGGCAGTGGGCACCACTGGTTACTCCCATGGCCAAGTTTGATCCAGAAATAGTCCTTGAGTTTTATGCCAATGCTTGGCCAACAGACGAGGGCGTGCGTGACATGAGATCCTGGGTTAGGGGTCAGTGGATCCCGTTCGATGCCGACGCTATCAGCCAGCTCCTGGGATATCCGATGGTATTGGAAGAAGGCCAGGAATGCGAGTATGGCCAGAGGAGGAACCGGTCTGATGGGTTCGATGAGGAGGCCATCGCCCAGCTGCTATGTATACCGGGGCAGGATTTTTCCCGGACTGCTGCAGGGAGGCGAGTGCGAATCATGCGCACCAGTATGACCACCCTGACCCAGATATGGATGACGTTGCTCCTCAGCAACATCCTGCCCACCGATCATAATTCCGACCTCCCCATGCCTAAGTGCCAGCTGGTGTACGCCATCCTGACACGGATGAGCATCCATGTGGCTCAGTTGATCGCTGATGCCATCTATATTTTTGCAGGTATGGCGCCCACTAGGCACCCTTTGGACCCAGATAAGTCCAACAGGGCCCTGGGATTCCCCGCACTGATCACAGGACTCTGCCAGTCGTTCGGAGTCCCCGTTGCACCTACCAAGGTGATTCGGCCGCCCATCACCCGGGCTTTTATTGAGAAGTACTGTACCCAGAGACAGGGTCAGGGTGATGCGCCACAGGCCGCAGGCGCGCCCCCACCACCTCATCAGGCTGGCCGGGCTGGGGCATTTGACATAGAGCAGTATTTACGGCATTTGGTTCGCCAGCAGGCGGCCAACCACCGAGCACATGTACGGACCCATGACTGTCTGTACCAGATGAGCCTTAGCATGCAGAGCCAGGGCTTCGCTTCTTTTTCATGCCCTACTCCAGATCAGTTCAGGGCAGAGGTAGCATGGCCCGGAGATTGGCCCGAGGCCCAAGCAGGAGAGGCACCCCCAGAAGCTCCCGGCGATGGAGAAGAAGCCCACGAGGATGAGGAAATGGCCGATTTGCTTGGCTTCTTGGGAGGGAGTGGAGACACGTGACTGGGGGATCCCCAGATTCATGTTTTCTTTCATATTTCTTTTGTCATTTTTATTCTATGTTATTGTTTTGACTTGAGAGACTAACGTTTGTTTTTGTTGTTTCGATTGTCATTTGTACAGCGCATACATTTTTGTTTAGATTGGTGCGTTAGTATTTATATATCATTACTATCGATGATGTTTGAAATTCTGGAACCGTGTAGAGTTCTTCGTTTAGGAACATCGTCCAAAAGTATATATGTAAAATAAACAAAAAAATCATGATAAAAATAAAAATAGAAAAGGAAAGCAAATGAAATAGAAAAGGAAAGAAAATGAAATAGAAAAGAAAAGAAAGTGAAAAGAAAAAGAGAGTAAAAAAGGAAAAAGGCAAGTAAGGAAAAAGGTGGAAAAAGAGAAAATAAGTTGTCAAGCTGAAAAACCAACATGCTTTTGAAAAGAGACGATTTCCAACTTTTCTTTGGAAAAATTCATTGATCATAACCAATTTTTGGAAAATGTGTCTACACCTGAAGGGTGAATGCTGTGAAATTTCCCCGGACGCCCGAAATGGACTCGGATGAATGCACAAATTGATAAAAGAACATATTTTGGAAACATTGGGTTGATTAAAATAGAGGAAATGAATCCTGAGCCCTAGCATCACATGACCATAAAAATTTGACACTTGAGTGTCCGCATAGGTGCATGCATGACCAGTTTTGCATAAAGTTTCCAAATCATCATTTTTGCATTTGTGTCATGGAAATAATGTGGGGCATCCCTTTTTATCCTTGAACCAAACCAAACCCCGACATGTATCATGTCTAGCCATTCTACAAACCTTGAGCCAAAATCCTGACTCACCATGAACCTTGACCTAGGGTGAGAATGTCAATCCTTACCCTCGGAAGCAAAAAAGAAAAGAAGGAAAATTCCCCAATCAAAGAGTGGGAGAAAGCAAAAAAAAAAAAAAAAAAAAAAAGAGAAGGAAAATTTCCGATCAAAAAGAAAGTCAAAAAGAAAAGAAGGAAAATTCCCAACCAAAGAATGGGAGAAAGTAAAAAAGGAAGGAAAGAAAGTTCTTGATCAAAGAACTAGAAGAAATGTGCAGAAAGGTCTTTTGACCAGACAATATCTGAACAATACAGAATTGTCACCAAATGAACGAAAAAGAAGGAAAGGGAACCACAACCTAAAATAGTCTTCTCCCTTTAATTACCAACCAAAATCCCGTGCGCTAGCGACCTTTTTTTCTCGCCCCGCACTAAACAAAAGAACAGAAAAAGAAAAAGCCAGGAAAATCAAAAGCCAAAAACACACAAAAGCCGAAAGAAGAAACCACCAAAAGAACCCATTCCCAAGGGAAGCCCTATTGATCCATGATCACGCATGTAATTTTTGATTTGATAGGAAATAATTTGCAAAGTCAAGTCATGACATATCTATGGTTCGGAATTAGGATGAAACACTTACCTGTGCGAGATTGATACACTTTGAGTGGATTTCTTCTATTTTTGTCGAACCCAGTGTTTCCTCTAAATGGTCATTTAGAAACGAAATGCTAACATCCAAAATCTCATTTATGGTTATGGGAGATTTCATCAGCAGACTCTCCTTCCCCGGTAGACGCATTGTTTTTCACTCAAAAAAAGCATATGCTGCTCTAAATCAGTTGGAATATTTGTCTCTTTGCTAAAGCATGTTTGCATTTTAGTGGAGAAAACACCGAGACTTTTTCAAGTCTCACAAGTTATCCAGAACTACGTAGGTCTGAGTTCCTCATTGGGGGATACGTAGGAGCAAGAGCCTCGCTTTTGTCGACCACACCGCCTTTTGTTGCCATGACTCAAGAGCTGGTAGCCCGCGGAGACGCCTTACGGTTATCCGCACCTCGTCATTCAGTGATCCCAAGTGTGATTGACGAGCAGAGACCAATATGGTCATCTGCGCTCTTTCCGGAGATGTCAGCATTTTCCGATGGAGACTTTTCAAGTCTCACAAGTTATCAAGAACTACGTAGGTCTGAATTCCTCATTGGAGGATACGTAGGAGCAAGAGCCTTGCTTTTGTCGGCCGCCCCATAATCTTTGTCATACTGACCCTGAGGTCATGTGACGTGCACCCTTGTATCATCCAGAGGCGGCGGGCCCGATGATACGCGGAGATACCTTACGGTTATCCGCACCCTTTTGTCATACAGAGGCGGCGGGCCCGATGACAAGCAGAGACCAAGTTTGGTCATTCTGCACCCTTGTATCATCCAGAGGCGGCGGGCCCGATGATACGCGGAGATACCTTACGGTTATCCGCACCCTTTTGTCATCCAGAGGCGGCGGGCCCGATGACAAGCAGAGACCAAGTTTGGTCATTCTGCACCCTTGTATCATCCAGAGGCGGCGGGCCCGATGATACACGGAGATACCTTACGGTTATCCGCACCCTTTTGTCATCCAGAGGCGGCGGGCCCGATGACAAGCAGAGACCAAGTTTGGTCATTCTGCACCCTTGTATCATCCAGAGGCGGCGGGCCCGATGACAAGCAGAGACCAAGTTTGGTCATTCTGCACCCTTGTATCATCCAGAGGCGGCGGGCCCGATGATACGCGGAGATACCTTACGGTTATTCGCACCCTTTTGTCATCCAGAGGCGGCGGGCCCGATGACAAGCAGAGACCAAGTTTGGTCATTCTGCACCCTTGTATCATCCAGAGGCGGTGGGCCCGATGATACGCGGAGATACCTTACGGTTATCCGCACCCTTTTGTCATCCAGAGGCGGCGGGCCCGATGACAAGCAGAGACCAAGTTTGGTCATTCTGCACCCTTGTATCATCCAGAGGCGGCGGGCCCGATGATACGCGGAGATACCTTATGGTTATTCGCACCCTTTTGTCATCCAGAGGCGGCGGGCCCGATGACAAGCAGAGACCAAGTTTGGTCATTCTGCACCCTTGTATCATCCAGAGGCGGCGGGCCCGATGATACGCGGAAATACCCGAGTGGCTATCCGTATAAACATTCTTTTGCTATCTGTAAGACAGAACGCTTGATAGCATGCAGAGACTGACATAGTCTTCTGCACCTTTTGTTCCTCCAGGAACAACAAGTCATTTACATGCGGAAATTTCATGGTCGCCCGCGACTCTCGTCAACCGAGAGGAGCGAAATTAGTGTCATACACTGATTTTCGGGGACCTTTGCTTGATGACATGCGACCATTCTTTGGTCCTTGTGAGGTGCTTGGCACCCATCATTAGGCAATTTGTGAAATTTTGGGAACAACAAGTCATTTGCATGTGGAGATTTTATGGTCACCCGCGACTCTCGCCAAGTCGAGAGGAACGAAATTAGTGTCTTATCTTTACTTTCCTTTTATCTCCAATAAAAGACAAGTAAAGAGGGGCAACTGTCATACCCTAATTTCGTCCGGGGACCTTTGCTCGATGACGTGCGGCCATTCTTTGGTCCTCGTGAGGTGCTTGGCACCCATCATTAGGCAATTTGTGAAATTCCAGGACATGCCGAAAAACCAAAAGATATTGATGCACAATCCGTAAGTTTCCGTGACACACCGGAAATCAAATGGAAGCATCGTTGCATAATTAAGTGAGGTTCCGTAACATTCTGTAAGTCAAAAAGGGGATGATTATGTAATCCGCAAGGTTCCGTAACATTACGGAAAGAAAACAAGTATCGTTACGAAATTCGTAAGTTTCCGTAACTTTACGAAAAAAGAATCACCAAAAAACAGCAGAGGGGGGGTGTACTTAGTAAAAATGGGGGTGCAAATAGCACCCAGGCCCATTTGGGCCCTCCAGAAGATTCCTCCAGAAGGCGGTTGCTTCTGGAGGAAGCAACCCTGCTCGCCTGGGCGAGCTGGGCGGCAACCACCTCCCCTATTTTGCTATAAATAGGGGAGGAAGGCAAGAAGGAAGTGGTCCAGCCCCTTAGGCACTTCTCTCTCTTTCGAATTTGCTTGGAAAAATTGTTTCCGTAAAGAAAATCTAAGCCGAGGCGCTTCCGAAACGTTTCCGTAACGTTTTCCGTGAGGAATCTCGCGAAGGTTTCAACCGTTCTTCGACGTTCTTCATTCGTTCTTCATCGTTCTTCGATCTTCAACGGGTAAGTATCTCGAACCAAGCTTTTCGATTCATTCTATGTGCCCGTGGTGGTCCACTTTGTGTTTCGTGCATTTTTATTCTCGTTTTGTTTACTTTTTATACCCCCTGTTGACATGCTTAAGCCATTTTACTTAAGTCATTTATCGCTTAACTTAAAAATAAAATAAATTTCCACCGAACGTTTGAATTGTATTATCCATTAACTTCGGTTAAAATAAATTCCGACCGTTCGGTCGTGCCGTAACCACGTTGGAAATCAAAAAGAGGTAAAAAATAATATAATAACCAAAAAATATCTTTTTTAGTAAAATAAAGCGGAAAATCAATCGGATGTTTTCTCTTTGGGATTTCTCATTCTTAATCGAATTGATTAATAACTAAAGTGAAACTAAGGCTAAAATCAACTCGCCTAGTCAAGCTCGTCCACAAAAATAGGCTTTTGAAGTTTGTCGTTTCAATTTCTCACTAAGTAAAATGGATCATTTTTAAGGTCCAACGCCTTAAAATGATCACCACTTAAGTAAAAAAGGAATCACTTGATAAGCAAGAACTACGTAGGTCTGATTTCCTCATCCCAAATTGAGGAATACGTAGGAGCAAAGGGAAACACCCTTGTCGACCACAAAAAAGGAAAAATATAAAAAGGGTATAAAGGTTATAAGAACATAAAAGGGAACATAAAAAATCAAAGTCATGTTTGCACATTCGATTAAAGGCTGCCGTCCCTTGGGGCGGACGTGTGGGGTGCTAATACCTTCCCCGTGCGTAAATACAACTCCCGAACCTTTCACTTAAAAAGTTCGTAGATCGCGTCTTTTCCGGTTTTTCCGACGTTTTCCTCAAATAAACGTTGGTGGCGACTCCGCGCGTATTCCTTTCGTGGAACACGCATCCCGCGAGTCACGCGTCGCCCTCCCGCCGAAGGGTAGGTTGCGACAGTCCGCAGAATACGCCCCCATCTTTCGGCAATACATCCGAAGATGCCCTTTTAGACATGTTGTCCCTTTGTACTTATCAAAGTCCGGTACTTTGAACTTAGGAGGGATGACGATGTTGGGCACGAGACATAAATCCGCTAAATCCGAGAACGGGTAATTGCCGAGGCCCTCGACTGCTCTTAACCTCTCTTCAAGCGCCTCAATCTTTCCCTTATCTTTCGCGAAGTGAACAGATTCTTTTACGGGTGCGGGTGAAGACGGAACATGGCGGATTATGTTTGGTTGGGGTAGTTCATGGGGGGATGGATCTTTGAGGTGGACCAAGGGGCCGAGATGGGTATCTCCTTCCTCATTGTCTTGCACGGGATAGTCGTCATAAGGTGGGAGTTGCCCCTCGAAGGTTGGGGCTTGGCTTTAATCTTCTGGGGCAGCACGGGGAGCGAAGTCCAGAGGCAAGCCATAGGGGTAAGCTTGCGGACTATACCTCCGACCAAACACTGCCATGTTTCTGTCTCGGCCCAGATTTAAGGTGGGCTGTAGCACCGGCTCCGCTTCCCTAACTGTACTGGAGGCAAATGCCGTGGCTTTATCCTCTATAGTTTTCTGGAGTTTTAACATGACCTCCGAGATGGAAGCCATTTGATCTTTTAAGGCCGATAGATCGGCCTTCATCTGTTCCTGCACGCCCTCTTCATTATCCATTTTTCTAGATCGAGTGTTATAGGGGTGCCTTTGTGCTTTCTTAGTTATGATGAAATTCCTAAAGAAATAAACAACGGTGAGTATGCCACCAAAACAAGAATATGCAAATGAATGATCGGAGCACTTGGATCCACCCCAAGGTTTTTTAGATAACGTGATGAGTTCAGAACTTCTTATTTTATAAAAAGAACAAAGCTTTCATCTAGCCAAGATTATACAAAGGTGTTATAAGAGAACCTAACGGTTTCTAATTATATGGGCCATCAAATCTATCATGTGTTGACAGTAATTGATTAGCCCATGAATCTCCTCGGGGGCCGTACACACTTCAGCCATGGCTTTTGCTGTGGCTAATAGACGCGGGAGGTCTTGACTTCCATTCAAGGTCAAGGCAAACCTATCCATCCACATAGTCGCTTCTTGATGCAATGCATCAATCACCCTCCCTCTTGCTTCTTTTTCGGCGTACACTTGTGCAAAATCCTCCGCTAGCTTTTGTTCATGGGTCAAAGATTGGTTCAATTCTTCCTTGTACTGCCCTATGATAGCTAGCATGCTTTGCTCCGTGGCTTCCAAGTGTTCAGCCAAACTCCTTTTGGACCTTGCGCAAGCAGCTAACTCTTCTTTTAAGATCATGCCCTGCACCCGTGACCGGTCTCTTTCCTCTCTTCGGAGCTTGAGCTCATTGTTGCTACCCCATAATGCTCCTCGGAATTTCTCTCGACCATGTTCCTCCTTGCGGGCCCTTTTGGTTTCTTGTAACTCGGTGCACTCTTTCCGGATGTGTGTAACGGCTGATTTGAACTTCTCCTTGGCGAGTCTTGCCTTCCCTAGCTCTAATTTTAGAGCTCGGACTTCTTCATCTTCCTCTGGAGCTTCGAAGTTCTCCTCATCGATAACTTTCAACTTGGAGAGCCAATCTAACCCTCGCGTGTGAACTCTTAGCCATCCATGATAACCACCGATGACGCCATTTCGGATGCCTCTAAGCTCCTTGTATTTCCTCAACGGACTTCTCCACGCCTTGTGGACTCTTTGTATAACCTTGAGACCTTGCGCGCCTAAATCTTTCACAAGGAAAGGTGAGAGACTCCCTTCCGTTGGTGCTCCCCTCATGGGGTACCCTAGCTGTCTTATGGCGAGTGCGGGATTATAATTAATACAACCCCTAGTCCCTATCAATGGAACATTAGGGTAGTCCCCACACGAGAAAAGAACTCCCTCCTTGCCTTCCTTCCATCGAGGAAACCAATTGATTGCGCTGCCTCCTATCCCAGCCAAATGTTGGTCCCAATCGACTCTTCCTTTTTTGGCGCATGAGCGATAACTTTGAAGCGGACACGGGTGTCTTGTGTCTTGTTGGAATAGGTGTGAAACCAACCACACACAGAGAGCGGGTAAACAACAGACAATCCATGCACTATTTTTCTCACACCTCCGGTCAAAGGTGTCAAACAAATCTGCCAAGATAGCCACCACTGGACTCTCCTTGCTATGGTGATATGCGAGGAAAGCATCAATGGCAGCTAAGTCCACCAAACCGTCCACGTTCGGAAAGAGGACAACCCCAAAAATCAACAAAGCTAATATATCCGCGAACGGGCCCCACTTCTCTTGGCTCGCCATATCTCTTGCCTTGCCTTCCAAGTATTTCCGTGGCAGACCTACTACGCCGTTGCGAGTTTGCTTCATGCGATCCAACTCTTTTACCGAATCCCCGACCACAGCTGCAATCTTGCTCAAGGAGGAAAGAAACCCGGAGAAAAGATACGGTTTTCTTCCCTCAAGAGGGCGTCCTAGTATTTCCTCAAACTCTTCAATAGTCGGTACCATTTGGAAGTCCCCAAACGTGAAGCACCTCAACGGCTGGTCATAGTATTGGGCGAGGGATACAACAGCTTCTGTAAATACCTCTGCTGTGGTCAAATCTAGAATCTTCCCGTACACTTTGCGGAAGGCTTGCCTTTGGAGAGGTCCCATCAATCGTCCCAATTCCTTGAGGCTGGTGACATCTAGACTTTTAACCTTGACTTGATAAAACCTTTTGCCATTTTGATTCGTCCCCATCATTTACCTAAAAAAGGGGTGGATCAAGACTCCGACATGAATGATGCAATGCGTATGCATGAAACGGAAAGAAAACAACACAAAGGGGTAATTCACACATATGAGACCACAAAGATCCAATTTTAATGCTACGTTTTGGGCATGATGGCACCTCAACGTAGTGTTAAAAAGGTTAAGTATTACTCTAAAGAAACCAAACATCACTAGCAAAACTATAAACTAGTGCTATTTACCAAAAAAATGCATGAGAACGAATGGCACAGAGCGTGTTTGCTCTTTGCCCCTATTTGGGAACCTATAGGACAATATTTAGGGGTCTCTAATAACTACTCCCCAACAATTCATAACTCACACGACTGTTTTCTAGAGGTATCTTCACTCAAGATAATAATATTGTGGCGGTATGGAATACCAGCGACAACACATTATAAAGAGAGAAAGCTCTAGACGAGGTTTCACTATTATTAAGCAAGTCGGAGACCTAGCATGATGATAGATTCACCTCCACTCCTTAAATTCCCATGAACCCGGGTATAGGGCCCCCTTTTTTACTCAAACCCGTGGGTGCTTAGAATGCAGTGTAAAGAATATGAAATAGACAACAGTTATTTACATTTTACACAGTTCAACAAATGCACACACAAAGTTTCATAATTCCACAATTCCTTGAAATAGGCCTAACTCACAAAAGGTCCCCAATGGAGTCGCCAACTGTCGCAACATGCCCTTTTGCGGGCGAGCGAGGCGAGGCTCATGGGTGCGCTTTCCAAAGGAGGAAAGATGCGCGGAGTCGCCACCAACGTTTATTTGTGGAAAACGTCGAAAAAACCGAAGGAAACCGTTCAAAAATGAAAATTCTAAGTTCGGGAGTTGTATTTACGTTTGAGGAAGGTATTAGCACCTCTTACGTTTGTCTCGAAGGACAACAGCCTATTTTTTAGAATTGTGGGAATTGTCTTATCTTAACTTTTATTTTCTTTTTATTTTTGAGGTCGACAAAAGTGGGGCTTTTGCTCCTACGTACCCTTCATCGAAGAGGAAATCAGACCTACGTAGTTCTTTCTTAAGGGTGAATCAAGTGATTCTTTTTACTTTAAAAAGTGATCATTTTAAGGCGTTGGACCTTAAAAATGATCCATTTACTTGATAAGGAAAACTGAAATGATAAACTTTCAAACCCCATTTAGTGACCTTTTTTGTGGACGAGCTTGACTAGGCGAGTTGATTTTAGCCTTAGTTTCACTTTAGTTATTAGTCAATTCGATTAAGAATGAGAAATCCCAAAGAGAAAAACGTCCGATTGATTTTTTCGCTTTATTTTACTAAAAGGTATTTTTTGATCATTATATTATTATTTTACCTCTTTTTTGATTTCCAACGTGGTTACGGCATGACCGAACGGTCGGAATTCTTTTTAACAGAAATTAATGGATATTACAAATCAAATGATCGGTGGAAATTTATTTTATTTTTTGATTAGGCGAGAAATGGCTTAAATAAATGACTGAAGCACGTCAAAAGGGGGTACGGAAAGTAAATGAAAACAAGAATAAAAATACATGAAACAAAATGTGGACCACCACGGGTACATAGAATGAATTGAAAAACTCGGTTTGGGGTACTCACCAGTTGAAGACCGAAGAAAACGAAGAACGAACGATGAATGTCGAAGAACGGTTGAAAATCTTCGCGTAATTACTCACGGAAACGTTACAGAAGCACCTCGGCTTGGATTTTCTTCATGGAAACAATTTTCCTCAGCAATTTCAAGAGAATAAGTAGTGCCAAGAAGGCTGAACCCCTTTCCTCTTCACTCCTTCCCCTATTTATAGCAAAATAGGGGAGGAGCTTGCCACCCAGCTCGCCCAGGCGAGCTCAGCTCGCCCAGGTGAGCAAGGTTGCTTCATCCAGAAGCAACCGCCTTCTGGAGGAAGAAACTGGAAGGCCCAAGTGGGCCTGATTGCTATTTGTACCCCCCCTTTTTACTAAATGCACCCTCTTTACCTTTTTTGGTAATTCTTTTTCCGTAACGTTATGAAACTTTACGAATTTCGTAACGATACTTATTTTCCTTCCGCAAGGTTATGAATCCTTACGGATTATGTATTTACTCTTTTTTAGCTTTCGAAGAAGTTACGGAAACTCACGGATTGCGCAAAAACATCTCTTTTCGATTTCCGCCACATTACGGAATTTCACGGATCGCGTAAGCCTGCTTCCTTTTGATTTCCGAGACGTCTCGGGACTTCACATATTGTGCAACAAAGGATGCCAAGTATCTCAAAGCGGCCAACCAAAGGTTGCATGTTATCAAGTAATAATCCCCGGACGAAATTAGGGTATGACACCAATAAAACTAACAAAATTAAACTAATTTAACACGACTAACGAAACCAAAACCAAAGAACACACTCCCCCCCATACTTAAACAACACATTGTCCTCAATGTGGCACAATTAAAAGATTAAAAGCAATTAAACCATCAAATAGAATCGGACAAATGTAATAAAAGTAAAGAAGGAGATAGGAAAGAAAAACTCCCTAAGTCTTGGTAGAGGAAGATTAGGGTGGAGTACGGAAGTCTCTTCCACCACTATGTCCACTAAAGAAGGGTTTGTGAGGAATGGCTTAAGTCGGTGTCCATTGACCTTGAAGCTCTTGTTTGTGGAGTCGCTTTTGATCTCAACTGTACCATAAGGAAAAACATTAGTAACAACAAAAGGACCAATCTACTTAGACCTCAACTTACCACTCATGAGTCCAAGCTTAGAATTATACAATAACACTTTTTGCCCAACCATGAAGTCCTTCTTAATTATCATGCTATCATGGAACTTCTTGGTCTTTTCTTTGTAGAACTTGGCATTCTCGTAGGCTTCTAGGCGGATCTCATCTAACTCACTCAGTTGCAACTTTCTTTCCTCACCAGCTTGATCCATAGAGAAGTTGCAGGTCTTCACTGCCCAGTATGCTTTGTGCTCAATCTCCACTGGAAGATGACATGCCTTTCCAAAGACAACCCGATAAGGAGACATTCCTATGGGTGCTTTATAGGCAGTCCTATGTGCCCAAAGAGCATCATCTAGCCTGGTACTCCAATCTTTCCTGCTTGGTTGCACAATCTTCTCTAAAATTCTCTTGATCTCCCTGTTAGAAATTTCTGCTTGTCCATTTGGGGGTGGTATGGTGTGGATAAGCTATGGACAACCCTATACTTTTTAAGCAAGGCATGCATTGATTTGTTGCAAAAATGGGTTCCTTGATCACTAACGATTGCTTTAGGTACTCGAAACCTGCAAAACAGATTAGATCTGACAAAATCTACAACAACCTTAGCATCATTAGTTCTAGTGGGCTTGGCTTCCACCCATTTTGAAACATAATCAACTGCAAGGAGAATGTAAACATAACCAAAAGATACAGGAAAAGGGCCCATGAAATATATACCCCAGACATCAAACACCTCACAGAATAGCATAGGTTGCAGAGGCATTTGTTGTCGCCATGTAAGTGCACTTCCTTCTCTCTGACATTGCTCACAAGTGCTACAAATCTTCCACGCATCTTTAAAGATGGTGGGCCAATAAAAGCCACAGTCAAGCACTTTGCGGGTTGTCCTTTGAACACCAGATGACCTCCCGGTGCGGAAGAATGACAGAACTGGAGGACTGAGTCAGTCTCGTGATCTGGAATGCATCGTCTAATGACCTGATCACTGCATAATTTCCACAAGTAGGGGTCATCCCAAATAAAATGCTTAGCATCACTTTTAATTTTATCTTTTTGGGCCTTAGATGCTAAGGGAGTAAAAACAGAAGCAACTAAATAATTGACAATGTTAGCAAACCAGGGAGTAGAAAGAGAATCAGAAATACTATACAATATATATAAATGATCATCCGGGAAATCATCCTAAATGGGTGAGTCCTCATCAGACACATGTTCGATCCGACTCAAATGATCAGCAACTAAATTTTGTGCTCCGCTCCTATCACGGATCTCCAAGTCAAACTCTTGGAGCCAGAGCATCCATCGGATCAACCTAGGCTTTGAATCAGCCTTCTGCAACAAGTACTTTAAAGCTGCATGGTCAGTATAAATAATAATGTGAGTACCAAGCAAATAAGAACAAAATTTTTCAAGAGCAAAAACTATGGCTAGTAGCTCTTTCTCAGTAGTAGTATAATTCGCTTAGGCAGCATCTAAAGTCCTAGAAGAATAATATATCACCCTAGGAAATTTATCAATTTTCTGAGCAAGGACAGCCCCCAATGCATAATTTGATGCATCACACATAAGCTCAAAAGGGGTTGTCCAATCGGGTGCCTGGATGATGGGGGTGGTAGTCAGTGCTCTTTTGAGGCAATCAAAAGCCTCTTTGCATTTATCATTAAAGTCAAACTCCACCTCCTTTTGCAACAAGTTGGATAGTGGAAGGGCTACTTTGCTAAAATCTCTTATAAAGCGCCTGTAAAATCCTGCATGACCAAGAAAAGATCGCACCTCTCGCACGCAAGAGGGGTAAGGCAATTGTGAAATAACAGAAATTTTTGCAGGATCTACTTCAATGCCCTTATTGGAAATAATGTGGCCTAAAACTATACCTTGCTCAACCATAAAATGACATTTTTCAAAATTTAGAACAAGGTTAGTTTCAGTGCATCTATTCAAAACCTTTTCCAGACTATCCAAGCAAACATCAAAAGAGGATCCATATACAGTGAAATCATCCATATACACCTCTATGCAATTTTCTAAAAAATCACTAAAAATACTAATCATGCACCGCTGGAAGGTACCAGGGGCATTGCACAGGCCGAAAGGCATCCTCCTATAGGCAAAAGTGCCGAAGGGGCATGTGAATGTTGTCTTTTCCTGATCCTCAGGAGCAATAGTGATTTACATATAACCATAAAAACCATCAAGGAAACAGTAGTGAGATTTACCTGCCAGGTGTTCAAGCATCTGGTCAATGAATGGCAGTGGAAAATGGTCCTTTTTGGTAACCTGGTTTAGCCTCCTATAGTCGATGCATACTCTCCAACTGTTCTGCACCCAAGTAGGAATCAGCTCCTCCTTCTCATTTTTTATCATGGTGAGGCCGGTTTTCTTTGGAACTACTTGGACGGGACTCACCCATTGGCTGTCGGAGATAGGATAAATGATTCCAGCTTGCAAAAGCTTGGTTACCTCCTTCTTCACTACATCAAGAATCACCGGGTTGAGTCTTCTCTATGGCTGTCTTACTGGTTTAGCCCCATCTTCTAAATTTATTCGATGCATACATGTGGATGGGCTAATATCAGGAATGCCCGCCAGGGTCCAGCCTATAGCCTTCTTATGCTTCTTGAGAACAGATAACAGCTTTTCCTCTTGCTCATTAACAAGGGAGACAGATATAATTACTGGAAAACTTTTGCTATCATCCAAGTAAGCATATTTTAAATTTGATGGCAGAGGCTTCAATTCTGGTGTGGATGGCTGGATAGTGGTAGAAAGAGATGGTTTCACAGCCTGTACCTCATAAAGAAAGTCAGAGGTATGTGTACTTCCTGAAACATGGTTAGTTCTATCTGACTCTATAAAATCAATCTCAAGAGGTAAAACATCAGTAGACATGTAATCAATATCAAATTCAGATTCACTCTCAGCATCAAATTCAGACATATGATCAAGTACAAATTCAGATTCAATGCATGAAGAGTGACAGACATGCAGATTAGAATGAAGATCAGTCATGTATTCATCAACAATATGGTCAATTATTTCAACACGAAATACTGAAAGATCTTCAGATAGGTGTTTCATAGCATCAAGAATATTAAAATGAATAGTTATATCACCAAACTCCATAGATAGTGTGCCTGCATATACATCTATCTTAGTCCTTGTAGTTTTCATAAAAGGTCTGCCTAGAATGATGGGAACTGATCCTTTAGAAAATTCCTCCTCCATATTTAAAATATAAAAATCAACAGGGAAAATCAGCTCACCAACTCTAACTAAGACATCCTCTATGAAACCAGCAGGATAGGCAACACTTCTATTAGCTAAATGAATTACCAAATCAGTTGACTGCAAAGGACCTAGAGATAGAGAATTAAAAATAGACATAGGCATAACACTAACAGAAGCTCTTAAATCTAGCATGTCATTGTCAAACTTATTGTTCCATATAATACAAGGTATGCTGAATGTACCTGGATCTTTACATTTTTCAGGGATTTGGGGAACAGATTTACCAATCAATGCGGAAACATTTCTGCCCATACTAATTCTTTCACTTCCTTTAAGCTTTTGCTTATTAGTGCACAACTCCTTCAAGAATTTAGCATATCTTGGAATTTGCTTTATTGCATCCAGCAAAGTTATGTTTACCTCTACTTTTCTAAATGTTTCCAAGATCTCCTTCTTTGCCTCTTCCATTTTTTTTGTTGGAAACTCTTGGAGGGAATGGAAGAGGGATATGCTGCTTCTCTTTAGATTCACATGCATAGAAATTGTTAGGTAACTTACTCTTTAAATTTTTGTCATCATCTTGTTCTGGAGTAGAGTGAGGTTGGGCAGGTTCTTTGGTGGATGAGAAAGATGCTACTGGTTGAGGTCCTTGACACTGCTTTCCAGACCTCAATGTAATGGCACTCACATTTTTGGGATTCTGGACAGATTGAGAAGGTAATCTATCAGAATTCTGGGACTGTTGTTGATTTAACTGTGTAGCCAACTATCCCATCTGATTAGTTAAGCTCTGAATGGAGGCTCTGGTCTCTTGTTAAAACTGCATGTTTTGCATAGTCATTTGCCTCACAAGTTCTTCAAGGGAAGGTTGCGGAGGGGCCTCAACTGTTTGCTGTTTCTGGGGATGTTGTTGTTGTTGTTGTTGCTGGAATGGTGGAGGAACATATGGTCTGCTTGGGCCAACAACATTTTGAAAATAAGGTTGTTGTTGTGACGGATTCGACCATCTAAGGTTGGGATGATTCCTCCATCCGGGATTGTACCTGTTGCTGGAGAGGTCATAGTTATTCTGTTGTGGCTGATTTTGTTGTTGAGGTTGAGGAGGTCTGTTGTAGATGTTTGCAGCATAAGCTTCAGGCTGTTCAATTGCTTCAGATTGTTGCACAGAAGGGCAAAGGTCTGTGTGGTGGTCGGCAGAGGAGCATAAACCACAGAGTCTGGCGACAAGTGCAGATTTTTTATTCATGGCCAGTTGGGTTACCAAGTTAACCAAGGCATCTAGTTTACCTTCAAGCTTCTTAGTCTCACCTGATGAATTTGTGGCTACTTCATGCACTCCTCTAATGACAATAGCATCACTTCTGGCACTAAATTGCTAGGAGTTTGAAGCCATTTTCTCAATTAAATTTTTGGCTTCAGTAGGGGTCATGTCTCTAAGGGCTCCACCACTGGCAGCATCTATCATACTTCTCTCCATGTTGCTGAGTCCTTCATAAAAATATTGGAGGAGAAGCTGCTCTGAAATCTGGTGGTGAGGGCAACTAGCACATAATTTTTTAAATCTCTCCCAGTATTCATATAGGCTCTCTCCACATAGGCTCTCTCCACTGAGTTGTCTAATGCCTGAAATATCTTTTCTGATGGTTGTGGTCCTGGAAGTAGGGAAAAAGTTTTCTAAGAATACTCTCTTGAGGTCATCCCAGCTCCTGATGGACCTTGGAGCAAGGTAATATAGCCAGTCCTTTGCCACTCCCTCTAAAGAATTAGGAAAGGCCTTCAGAAATATGTGATCCTCCTAGACATCTGGTGGTTTCATGGTGGTGCAGACAATATGGAATTCTTTCAGATGCTTGTGTGGGTCTTCACCTGCAAGGCCATGAAACTTTGGAAGCAAATGGATCAGTCCAATTTTAAGAACATGTGGGACATCCTCATCAGGGTATTGGATGCACAAGCTTTTGTAGGTGAAATCAAGTGCAGCCATTTCCCTTAGAGTCCTCTCACGGGGTGGAGGTTGTGCCATATTCTCAGAATGTGCAAAATCAGAATGTTCAAAATTATAATGCTCAAAATCACCAATACCAGAATGCTCAGGATGCTCAAAAGGTACTAAATGATGTCTAACTAATCTATGAAATGTCATATCTATCTCAGGATCAAAGGATTGTAAGTCAGATGGATTTCCTCTAGTCATACACTAAATTCAGCATGCACAATTAGTTGCCTTCTTATGCAAGTAACAGTGTAGGTTTGAACTACAGCTACCATTAAATGATATCCAAATGACTTGAAATTTTGTGAGCAACGTTTTAAAATGATGAGAAGATAGCACTAAAATTTTCAAATGAAAATTGAAAGTCTAACTATATAAGCTAAAAATGATAAGTTAAGAAAAATAAGAGAATAATACTTGAAAAATAAAAAACTTTTGATAGAATCACTTTTTTTGGACGATGGAGACCTCAGCCGGCCTATGGCAGGCTGCCACGGCATAGGAAATTTTTTTCTACCCCAAATAAATACATAATAATTGCGATTCTGATAACCGGAGCAAAAGTTATGGCCGTTTGAAGTTTTGACAAAAATCAAATTTGCTACTTTTTTGGAACTTTCAAATCTGATTAAACTAAAGGCTCTAGCTATTTTCCCACAAAATATAGATTAAAAGAAGTTACCACAAAAAAATTCAGCCAAAAATAACAACTCTAGCTACTAAAACAAAAAATCCCAAATAATTCAGCAAGGGTGGTCGCTAAAATCCGTCACTACATGATTTCCACTACTACTCTGTTTTGCCGCAAGCAAAAGTGGTCGCTAAATCCGTCGCAAAACACTATTCACAGCAAAACACCCAAAACTGAAACAGGGGAAGCGCTTAACAGAAAAACTAAAACAGAACACACACTAAACAAAATACCAAGACACTAAACAACACTAACACACACACTAACACAACACTAACAATTAAACATAAAACACGAAAGAATTAAACACTAACACGACACTAGCTATTATGAACCTTTGGACATTGCTCCCCGGCAACGGCGCCAAATTTGATCGAGGCCGTACCCGAATCAAATAAATATTAAAATGTAGTAACTAGGAAGTGATCCTAGGTCGTTTCCCAACGAGCAATGATACACCAAATATTCATAACAGATAGTAGGAAATGGTAACAGCGAGTAAAATTGAATTAGAAATTATCAGAATTAAAATACGTTGCTTCCCCTTGATTAACAAGCAAGTCTCTTATCCTAGGTTGCGAGAATTTATCCTTTATCAGTTCAACCACTTAATCTAACCCTAAATTAAATTACTAAGCGAAATTTAACATAAAGCATTCATTATGTGATTAAGCATCACACACACCAATTACTCATAAACGATCATTAAGCATGAACGTAAATTAAGCGCAGAGACAATTAATCAAGCACTAAGCATGCATGAATTAATAGCAACAAATTCAGAGTAATTAGTGAAGAGGAAAAACTGAATAGAATTTAACAGTAATAATATAACCTCAAAGAGAACTGTGTTTGATCCTCAAGAGAAAACAACGCTGCGGACTTAGCCTTCCATTAATAAAATAGAGAACGAAATTTTATTGATAAAACTAAAAGTCTGAACTGGAATTGTAAAAAACAAAAATAAAAGAGAAAGAGAAGAGAGACTAAAACTAAAAACGAAAAATAGAAGAGAGATAGGAGAGAGAGAAGAGAGCCTAAACTAGAACCTTGATGCTGTTATATAGTTTTCTAGCCCCAAAGCTTACAAATCTGTTTTAAATCCAAGCCCATAAATAAAATAAAATCAAATCTAGATAAGATAAGATAAGATAAGATCTAGATGAAATAATATCTAGATGAGATCAGATCTAAATAATATATAGATAAGATAAAGTCTAAAGTCTAGATAAGATAAAATCTTGTAGAATAAAATAGTCTGCCCTCTTCAAGTCCAAGCCCAATTTTGGATTCAAGCCCAATGCTTCATTAATTCCTGAAATTAGATTAAAAACATCAAATTAGCTGAATGGACCCAAATAATAAAACTGCCTAATAAATTTGACAATTAAGACTAATCAGTATTTAAAATGGTGCAAAAAGGGTTAAGAAATAGGAGAAAATAATGGCACATCATATAGGTTATATACAAATCAAGATTCATGATGGGATTGTTAGAACCTTAATCGAGGTTGATCATGTTCCAGAGCTCAAGAAAAATCTAGTCTCTGTGGGTGCCATGGATTCAAAAGGTTTTTCTTGCTGGGTTGAAGGTGGAGTTATGCAAATTAGAGAGAAAAGGGAAGTCTGTGTCATTGCATGTGACAAAGCAAGGAAATCTGTAAATTCTGCAAGGGTCCACTGCGACAGGCTGTGTCTCAACTATTTCACAAGCTGGGAGCTATGTGTCCAATGATAATTTTTTGTGGCATCTGTGCTTGGGCTACATGAGTGAAAATGGATTGTAAATTCTAAGGAAGTGAAGCTTACTTGGAAATCATTAGGTGGAACCTCTTAAGTTTTGTGAGCACTATGTCTATAGGAAGAACCATCAGATGAAACTCCCAAAAGTTGTGCACACTATAAAAGCCATATTGGGCTATGTCCATTCTGATTACTAGGGGCCTTCGAGAGTTCCATCACTAGGCAGAGCAAGGCACTTCTTCTCCAGCAACGATGGTTACTCCAGGATGACATGTGTATTTACGATAAAACAAAAATCTGAAGCTTTCAAATGTTTTAAGCATTGGACGATTTTTATGAAGAATCAAACAGGAATGACAATGAAGTTTCTTAGGATGGACAATGGCTTGGAATTTTGTTCTACAAAATTCAATGAGTTATGTAAAGATGAAGGCATGGCAAGATAATGTATTGTATACTATACTCCACATCAAAATGAAGTAGCTAAAAGAATGAACAATACCTTGTTGGAAAGTGCGAGATGCATTCTATCCAATGTAGGGTTGAAAATGATTTTTTGGATTATGGCAGTCATACTACATGCTATCTCATGAATTGCTCTCCGTCCATTGTCGTAGATTTTGGGAACCCTATTGAGTTATGGTCTAACAAATCTGTTGAATACTCAATGCTGAAGGTGTTTTGATCAAGTAAGTGAAGGTAAGATGAAGCCCAGAGCCAAGAAAGGTGTCTTTATGGGCTATGGAGATAAAGTCAAAGGATTCAAAATCTTGTCTCTATCAGAAAGAAAGGTCATTCTGAGTAGAGATGCCATTTTTAATGAACTCTTTATGTTGCATTCTAAATCCAAAGAAGATTTGTGAAATGCTAAGGATGTCACAAAGCAGGTGAATTTTGAGAGCCCTATAATTAGAAACATTAGTCATCAAAAGCAGTTTGAAGCACTTGATGAGACTGATCAGGAACTTCAAATGCAACCTCAACATTAGAATTTAGCACAAGTTGAGGAATCTGACTTGATGAGTAAGAATAATCTGAAGCAGTCGAAAACCATAACACCCAGAAAGTCTCAAAGACAAATCAAAGAACCTGAAAGATATGGCTTTGATAATATAATGTCTTATGCGCTACAAATAGTAGAAGAAATCAATTCATTTGAACCAACCACTTATTAGGAAGCAATTTCCTATTTTGAAGTTGAAGAGTGGATGATGGCTATGAATAAAAAGATGGAATCCCTTTTGAAAAACTAGACTTGGGATTTAGTTGAGTTATCTAAAGGCCGATAAGTAGTGGGTGCAAGTGGATTTTCAAGAAGAAATCTGGGTCGTTCAGTGATGAAGCCATCAGGTATAAAGCAGGCCTAGTAAGGAACAACTATTGAGAGAAAAAAGATGTGGACTACAACAAGATCTTCTCTCTAGTAGTTTGACACACTTCAATATGTGTTTTACTGGCTCTTGTAGCAAACTCTGGAAATGGAGTTAGAGCAACTTGATGTCAAAACAACCTTTCTCTATGGAAATTTGGAGGCAGATATTCTGGTGCAACAACTTAAAGGTTTTGAGATGCAAGGGAAGAAAAGTTATGTCTCTAGGTTGAAAAGGTCTTCCTATGGGTCGAAGGAAACTCCAAGGCAGTGGTATAAGAGATTCGATGAGTTCATTGTTTCTCATTAGTACAAAAGAAGTCCCTTTGACTCATGTGTTTATCATATTAAGGTGGAGGATGGTTCCCACACCTATTCTTTACTTTATATGGACGACATGCTCATAGCATCTCAAGACAAGTCTGAAATTTAGAATCTAAAGTCACTACTCAGTAGTGAATTTGAGATGAAAGATATGGGAGATGCATAAAAGATTTTGGGCATGGAGATCAAGAGAGACCGTGCCTAGAAAAAGCTTTTCTTATGTTAGAAGGAATACATTCAAGAAGTGTTGAGTTATTTTGGGATGGCATCCGAAAAACTAGTTTGTACACCTTTGACAACATTCCATTCATCTCACTAAACTTAATACCACTCAGTTATATTCATAAAGGGAATACATGTTTCCTGTTCCTTATGTGAATGTTGTAGGTATTTTCATGTATGCAATGATGTGCACCAGACCGAACCTAGCATAAGCAATTAGTGCAGTGGTAGGTATATGGGTAAACCTAAGAAGGAACACTGGCAAGTTGTGAAATGTATATTCAGGTACCTTAAGGGTACAATTGATATTGGATTGGTCTATTAATGTGACACATCTTGTGCCCTTGCTGGATATTCAACTTTTGATTATGCTGCAGATTTGGATTCAAGACGATCTATGACAAGGTATACATTCACAATTGGCAATGCTCTTATCAGTTGGAAGGCTTCACTTCAGCCCACAATTTCCTTATCCACTACAAAGGCTTAATACATGGCTCTAACAGAAGTAACAAAGGAAGATATCTGGCTGAAAGGTCTTATTAGCAATCTTAGGCTTCCACAAGATAAAGTTATCATTTTTTGCGATAGTCTGAATAGAATTTTCTTAGCCAAGGATAAAGTCCATCAGTAAAGGACTATACATATTGATATCAAATACCACTTCATCCATACTAAAAAGAGGATGGCAGTCAAGAAAGTTGATACAAAGGAGAATCCAACCAATATGTTTACAAAGCCTATTTCTCAAAGCATGTTCATGCATTGTGTGGATCTACTTAATGTGGATTGCTGGTGTCACAACCTACCCTTCGGCGGGGGTGCGAAAAGGCCAAAACAAATAAGGCAGAAGCGTTTTTCTCCAAGGGAGAAAACGAGCGGAGTCGCCACCAACGTTTATTTGAGGAAAACATTAGAAAAACCAAAAAAGACAAAAGTCTGCGAATTTTGAAAATGAGGGTTCGAGAGTTGTTTACGCATGGGGAAGGTATTACGACCCCACGTGCCTGTCACAAGGGACGGTAGCCTCTAATCGAGTGTGCAAAACATGACTCCAAAAATTATGTATTTTCCCTTTTTATGTTTTTTTACTTTTTGGGGTCGACAACGGTATTGCCCTCGCTCCTACGTATCCTCAGGTGCGATGAGGAACTTAGACCTATGTAGTTCTTTAGTCTGAATGTTTGTTGTGTTAGATTATTTTTATGTTTTTTTGAAAGATTGATTTTAATTAAGAACATAATTCATTTAAGGCGTTGGACCTTGAAACGACCTTTTGATTTTTGAAAAGAGGAGAGAGTCATTAAGGCGTTGGACCTTGAAACGATATTCTCAAGTTTGAAAGGCGGAGAGAACCGTTAAGGCATTGGACCTTGAAAAGATCTCTTGATTTTTGATGAAATGAAGAATTTTATGGGTTGGTTTTATTTTGGCTTTTTTTTGTTTATTAACCTTCAATCCCTTAATATAAATTGCGGCACTAACGATCGGTTAAAACTTACTTTACAAAAGAAAAGCGATTACCAATGATAAGAGAAGGATATGAAGATGCACAAAACAATAAAGAGGACCCCTGTGGGTCCATGAATCATGTTCAAATTCTTAAAAGCAAACACTAACTGGATGAAAAACTAAGAACAAACAAAGAATGATCGAAGAACGAATGAAGAATGATGTAGAAATTGATTGCAGTCATGACTCGGTGGTGTTTTAGCTTCTTTTTCTCTTCTTTCTTCTTCTTTCTTCTCAATTCTGGACCTCAGGACCTCTTCCTTCAGCCTCCCTCATGCCTATTTATAGCAAAACAAGGCATTCACGATGAAGGTAGCTCACCTAGGCGAGTTGTTACTTCATTCTGAAGCAACCTTGCTCACCCAGGTGAGCTGGTTACTTCACCATCAAGTTATTTTGTGGCCCTGGCGAGCCAGAGGCTAGCCTGGGAGAGCCAGGGGTCTGAAAAAGTGTGAAAATGACCCTTTTCCCCTCCCTTTTGAGTATTTCCGCATTCTTTTCTGAAACGTTGAAAAGCCTTACGAATTGCATGGCAATTGGTGTTAAGCAGCTCAATTCGGCTAGCAAGAATCAACATGTTAGCAAATGAAGGTCCCCAGACAAAATTAGGGTACGATAATTGCCCCTCTTTACTTATGTTTTATTGGAAATAAAAGGGAAGTAAAAATAAAGACACTAATTTCGTTCGAGCGATCTTGCTATTCATCGGGCAACTGGCGAAAACCAAGGAAGTGAAATTGAGGAAACATGAGGACATTGAAGTTCTTCTTTTTTCTTTTGTAGAAGCAAAGCTTCATGGTGAATCAAAGGTGATTCAAAGGTGTTTTGATGATAACAATGATGATGACAAAAGTGATGACAAAAAGCTCAAAGATCAATCAAAGAACAACTCAAGTGAATCTCAAGAATCAAGATCAAGATTCAAGACTCAAGATTCAAGAATAAAGAGAAGACTCAATCAAGATAAGTATTAAAAAGTTTTTCAAAACTTTGAATAGCACATGAGTTTTTGACAAAACCTTTTACCAAAGAGTTTTTACCCTCTGGTAATCGATTACCAGTAGCAAAATGAGTTTGAAAAAGTTTTCAAACTGAATTTACAATGTTCCAATTATTTTCAAAAAGCTGTAATCGATTACAATGTTTTGGTAATCGATTACCAGTGCCCTTGAACATTGAAATTCAAATTCAAATGTGAAGAGTCACATCCTTTCACTTAAAAGCCTTGTGTAATCGATTACACTAATTTGGTAATCAATTACCAGCGGCTGTTTCTGAATAAATCAAAAGATGTAACTCTTCAAAAAGGTTTTGACTTTTTCAAATTGGTTTTAAGTTTTTCTAAAAGTTATAACTCTTCTAAATGGTCTTCTTGATCAGACATGAAGAGTCTATAAAAGCAAGGCTTTGATTTGCATCTTGAATACTTTTCTAATCATTTCATTACAATCCTTTACAAGCCTTGAATCACTTTGAACTTCTTCTTCTTCTTTGTACCAAAAGCTTTCTGAAGTTTTCTGGTTTTCTAAACCTTGAAAACTTGTGCTATTCATCCTTTTCATTCTCTTCTCCCTTTGACAAAAAGAATTCGCCAAGGACTAACCGCCTGAATTCTTTTTGTGTCTCTCTTCTCCCTTTTCCAAAAGAACGAAGGACTAACCGCTTGAATTCTTTTGTGTCTCCCTTCTCCCTTGTCAAAGAATTCAAAATGACACAGTCTGAGAATTCTTTTGATTCTTCCCATTCCCTAATATAAAAGTATTCAAAGGACTAACCGCCTGAGAATTATTTTGTATCCCCATTCACAAAGTATCAAAGGTTTAACAACCTGAGATCTTTGTCTTAACACATTGGAGGGTACATCCGTTGTGGTACAAGTAGAGGGTACATCTACTTGGGTTTGACTAAGAACAAGAGAGGGTACATCTCTTGTGGATCAGTTCTAGTGGAGGGTACATCCACTAGGTTCAAAGAGAACAAGGGAGGGTACATCCCTTGTGGATCTTTGCTTGTAAAAGGATTTTTACAAGGTTGAAAGAAATCTCAAGGACCGCAGGTCGCTTGGGGACTGGATGTAGGCACGGGCTGTTGCCGAACCAGTATAAAAACTCTTGTGTGTTTGTTTTCTTCTTCCCTACTCTTTTACTTTCCGCTGTGCATTTAATTTCCGCTTTTACTTTCTGTTAAGTTTCTCTTCTACTCCTCATTCTCTTAACAATTTAGTAAAAGCCTTAGAAGAGTAATTTTTTAATTAGTAAAGGTTTAGGAATAATTAATTCAACCCCCCCTTCTTAATTATTCTGAGGCCACTCGATCCAACATCTTTTTCTTCTCTCTATATTTTTTAGCATAGAAATAGAGGACGTCAATTCCTATGAAGCACAAACAAGGACAAAGGACATTGAAGTCTTTGAGATGAAGACATTGTCCTCTATGAAAACATAAATTGCTGAAGACATTGTCGTCTTTGAAATGTAAATGAAGGCATTGTCTCCTTTTGAAAGCGAAAATGACTGAAGACATTGTCGTCTTTTGAAATGTAAATGAAGGCATTGTCGCCTTTTGAAAGCATAAATGATTGAAGACATTTTCATATTTTGAAATGTAAATAAAGGCATTGTTGCCTTTTGAAAGCATAAATGACTGAAGACATTGTCGTCTTTGAAATGTAAATGAAGGCATTGTCGCCTTTTGAAAGCATAAATGATTGAAGACATTGTCATCTTCGAAATGTAAAGGAGTAGATGACCTTGATTGTCTCTACAAGACAAAAGACTATGATAGTCTTTGAAAAGTAAAGGAGCGGATGACCTTGATTGTCTCCGCAAGACAAAAGACTATGATAGTCTTTGAAAAAAAGGAGCGGATGACCTTGATTGTCTCCACAAGATAACAGACGATGATAGTCTTTGAAAAGTAAAGGAGCAGATGACCTTGATTGTCTCCGTAAGACAAAAGACTATGATAGTCTTTGAAAAGTAAAGGAGCAAATAACCTTGATTGTCTCTGCAAGAAAAAAGACTATGATAGTCTTTGAAGAGTAAAGGAGCTAATGACTTCGATTGTCTCCGCAAGACAAAAGACTATGATAGTCTTTGAAAAGTAAAGGCGAATGACATTGATAGTCTCCGCAAGACAAAAGACTCTGATAGTCTTTGAAATGTAAAGGACAAAGGACTTTGAGTCCTATGAAAGCATAAAGACAGAGGACTTTGAGTCCTATGAAAGACAAAAGTGAGGACTTTGAGTCCTGTGAAAGATAAAGGTGAGGACTTTGAGCCCCATGAAAGATAAAGGTGAGGACTTTGAGTCCTATGCCAATAGGTACTGGTACCAAGGGGCTCAACCTTATGAGAAAGCGAGAGGTTGACTCTTTGAGAGGGCCTCTCATCCTAAACTCAAAAGATATGACATTAGATTTAGGAAATTGGTAGATACAAAGAAATCTATGCACTTAATATGAACATGAGATGTAGATGCATGCAACCTTTATTTTGAAATGCAGTAAATGCAGGCTTTGTACGCAACAATGCAATGCAATGGAAAATTGAACAATGTTCATGACTTTATTTCCTATTTTTGTGATTTTGATTTGATTTGATTTTTTTTGCTTCTTTTTTTTTAATCTCGTGGAAAACCCATATTGACTATCTCTTTCTGAAAGATGTGATAACTCATGCGACCTCATCCTATCTTTTTGCAAATCTCTTCGGGGACTCAGAGTGTATGTTTTGTTTGATTTAGCCACTTGACAATTTTGGAGTGACGGCAATGGAGCCATTTGACATTTAATCAATCAACCGAAATATCTATCCTAGGGCTCGTCCCCTTTTCTTGTTTTAAAACATCAATTATTCTGCACAACAAGAGAAATATAAGGCTTTGGGACCAATCGCATTCACCATTGAAGGATGGCAATGGATTGTTGCACTTTGGTATATGACCAAGTGAAACTTTCTTGATTTAAGGTCATAAAGTGATGTCATAAGTCTGTTGATCCCGCTGAAACTTGATGACACAGGCTAATCCCAAAAGAATTTATACAACAAAGGCAACCCTTGAATTCAAAAGGAATCCTAAGGAGTCATGCGTGAGCGAGTAACATCAGATGTACCCTACCATCACAATTGTCTTTGGGCATTTTCCATGAGCTCCTGGTAAAATGACTTTTCTTCTCAAATGTGCAAGTGTGAACCTCAGGGGATTATTATTTTTTTTATTTTTTTTTCAACAATCACAAGCATGCGCGAGTTCCATTCCAAAATCCAAACTTAAAAGCAAAATTAGTCATTCTTTGATCCTCATGGGCTTTATTGGGCTTGTAACGTGGTCAGGGGTAAGAGGGTTATGAAGAAAGGATTAGAGAGGCTCAAAGAGTGTTTGAGGGTTATGTTGAGTAAGAACTTTGAGAGCGTTGCTCGTACTTTGTTCATTTCAACTTTTGAGTTGGGCTGTACTCCTTTTGTCTTATACATTAATCTTTCATTGCACTTTTGTGCCTTTCTTGCAAAGTTTGGAGATCTTTTCTCTCTTTTTTTTTTCACTCGCCTTTGGCGGATTTTGTTTTCTTTTTTCATTGTTGCCCAACTTCATGCATGTGTTCTTTGCATTGCTCTTCCCGCCGGTTTAGCGGTGGTTCCCACTCAGGGTTTCTATTTTTCTTTTGCTGTTTTTTTTTGTTGTTTTTAGAAAACAAATGTGCTTTGGCTTGGAGGGGGGTAGCAAAGGATAAACTAGTGTTTGGGATTTTGAGACATGGCCATGTGTCATTTCAAATCTTGACTTAGATCATTTTGTAGTTTGGATTCTGGGACCAAACCTTAATAACATGCCCGATTGTTTTTTTTCTCTTTTTATTATTATTATTTTTTTTCAACCCTAATTTTTGGTTAGGCCGCCCTTTCGGGTTTTCAACCTACCGGGTGAGAAATTTTGATCTGCCCCTAGGCTCGCTTGAGGCTCCTGCACGGTGCCTCTCATTGCCCCAGTGTAGGGCTCTAAGGTATCTATTGTTGTCTTTTGTCATGACCTTGTAGCAAGGAAAGATGAAAGAAATTGTGCAGATTCTCGAAAACGAATTTTCAAGGACGAGAAACATTTAAAGGATTTTCAATTGATAGATTAAGTCAAACAACTCTTGTTCTTGAAAACTCACTTTTCTCTCAAAAAGACAACTTTTAAGAATGGCAAAACGAGGTCACATGAATGTTTGTACTTTTTATTTGAAACACAGTCAATCAAACGTTTTTTTGAACTTTTTACTTTAATCGTTGTTTACGGCACCCTCACCAAACGCGTAGAACGAGAAATTTCTGTTTGAACAGACTTGGAAGTCAAACTCAGGAGCGCAGGTTGCTTGAGCCAATAAATCGACGGCTTACGTTCACATTCCAATGGAAGTTTAAATAAGCAAAGATATAATTTGTGAGAGAATGAGAGACAAGGACATCAAATTTATCCATATTATTAGCATTGTGACTGTTGTTTACAGTAATGGCATAAACTTGAAAATCCTAATGAGTCATTGGAGACATCTAACAACAACCTCCAAATTTCCCCATGCATAGTGTCGCTTGCCAACATCAGAATTCACAAGCGATTATCCTCCTCAAATTTTAGCCAGCCCGCATCGATTAGACTTTGCACCTTATGCTTCAAGGTCATACAATGTTCAATGGAATGCCCCGGGACTCCTCCATGATAAGCACATGTCGTGTTCAAGTTGTATCCTCGGAAAAATAGAGGTTGAGGAACCTTGGCTAGGGTTATGGCTACCATTGCATTATTGAGTAGATATGGGAGTAAGTTAGCATACAATACCGAAATTGGGGTGAATTCTAGAGGCTGGTTTGCTGGAAAATTCCTTCTTCGGTTGGTGTTTTGGTTTGGGTTAGGGGTGATGTTTGGTATTTGATGTGCGATAGGAAGACTGTGTGGCTGATTTAGGGGCCTTTGTGGATGATTGAGTGTTCTTGGTTGATAGGGTGGTGGGTAATGAGAAGAGCCGATATTGGCTGAGTATTGACATTGTTGAGTCGGTGGGAAATTTGGCCGTGTAAGAGCGGTAGTCACAACATGGGTTCCTCCCTCCTTCTCATTCTCTCTATTTGCCCCAGGCTTTCTATTCATCAAAGCAGGGTGATCAAATTTGCCTCTTCTCAGGCCCACTTTGATCCTTTCGCCAGAAAAAACTAAATTGGCAAAGCTTGAAGGTGTGTAACCCACCATCTTTTCATAGTAGAACACTGGTAATGTGTCTACTATCATTGTTATCATCTTCTCCGTCATTGGGGGCACTACTGGAGTTGCCAGGTCCCTCCACCTTTGGGTGTATTCTTTGAAAGATTCATGCCCCTTCTTGCACATGTTCTGTAGCTGCATCTTATCCAGAGCCATATCAGAATTATACTGATTCTGCCTAATGAAGGCAACCATTAGGTCCTTCGAAGAATGGATTTGGGAAGGTTCCAGATTAGTATACCAGGGGATGGCTACCCCAGTAAGACTTTCTTGGAAGAAATGCATCAATAATTTTTCATCTTTCGCATATCCTCCCATTTGTCTGCAGTACATCTTCAGGTGATTCTTGGAGCAAGTAGTTCCCTTGTATTTATCAAAATCTGGCACCTTGAACTTCGGAGGGATGATGACGTCCGGCACTAGGTACAACTCTGCCATCTTAGCAAAAGCATGATCTCTACCTCCTTCAATGGCCCTGAGCCTCTCCTCTATATGATCCAATTTTCCCCTTTCCACCATAGCAGGAGGGACTCTCCCCACCGCAAAATGCAAGGGTTGTGGTTGTGGGCACAATTGAGGGTCCTCCAAAGTGTTTGGAAGGGTACACCACCAACTGCTTGCCCCTCAGTGGCATATCCGAAGTGAGGCTCGAAGTCGACTAGATTGTGGTGGGGTATTTCATGTGTCTCCCCCATGGGTTGAGAGACATGTGCATAATCAGATTGAGGTTGCTGGCTCTCAATGAGTATAGGAGTGGAGTTATTAACATTCTCATTGGGAGTGTGCACCACATTGAGTGGTGTATAGTTGGGAGGCAAGCCATATGGCAGGAAGGCATGCTTGTTCTGAACTTGCACAAAATGGGGGCCGCCTGTACTTCCTAATTCTTTGCCCCCATGACCTACCATATCCGAGGTTGGATGATTTATTTGGTTGAGGCCAGATGGGGGAGTTGGGTCCACCTCAGCAATGATGCTGGTAGCGACAATTGCAGCCGCATTGACCTCCAATATCTTCTTTATGCTCATCATGGCCTCCATCATTGTGGCCATTTGCTCTTTCATGGCCTCCATGTCGGCCTTCATCCTCTCTTGTACCTCCTCTATTTCATCCATTACTCTAGCTCTAGCACGCATTCAGTAAGGGTGTCGTAAAGCACGTTCTTTCCTTTTGATAACAATGATTACAGTTTTGATTTCAAGGAAAGAATGCAATGAGCGATGCAACCAATGAAAAGCATGGATGTATGTGAATAATGCATTGTTGAAGTATTGCAAATTTTACACAGGACAATTCAAACGACATTGTTTATTACATCTCGTCAGAGTCAAAGTGAAACTGGAAATAACATGGACATCAACAGTCCTAAATTTTCTTTGTAAATTGGCACAATTATGTGTTGGCAGTAGACAAAGAAACGATGTAACTCGATCCATCTTTTGCCCCAACTTTCGCAAGCTGGTTACTTCCATACTCGACCTTGACTTGATGAACCTTTTCTTAAAACATGTGCTTGGTTCAACCCCATAATCCAAGGAAAAGAAAATTTGATTGGCAATACTTCAGCAACCTATCATAGAGATGAATGACTAGGGCATACTCATGATATGCATGGCAAATGTAATTATGAGATTGAGATGCCCGAAGAACCATCATTTTCCTAGTTAACCATGCATTAGGTACCACATTCACATGATTTTCAATCAATTTTTTTAAGAGAAATGGGTGTATAATCCCAACATGGTTGGTTTATGGCCATCATCATGGTACCCAACACATGTAACTAAGAATGCGGTGTGACTTTCTTTTTGTTCTCTTTTTTTTTTGTTTTTGTTTTTGTTTTTTTTTTTTTGCAGAGGAAAATGCAAGGATCATGCATGAGTGAACATAACATGCGAATGATGAAAATAGAATGTATGCAGTTGGCAGAACAAAAGCATGCTAGATGAAGGTGTATGATAATGCAGTGATTTATGCAAATGCAATGCATGAATATGATAAATGATGAATGCATGAATGATATTACCATTATGATGCCATGAAGAGATGCATGATGCAATCAAGGAACATGCCAGAGTGAGTTTGCTATGTGCCCCTAATTCAAGAATCTAATGGAAAGGATCCAAAAGTCCCCTTCCTGTGACAACTCCAAAGGGTGGTTTCAAGTAACTTTACTGGCTTCTAGAGATATCATCCTCTTAGGTAATACATTGTGGCAATAGGGACTATTAGCAACAAAGCATCACTAAAAGAGGAAAACTTTAGATGAGGCTTCACTGTGATCAAGCGAGTCGGAGACCCAACATGACCATAAATCGACCTCCACTCCTTATGGTCCACATAGACTCGGGTATAGGGCCTAATATCTCAATGTGTGTGCAAGGTGTAGGTGCCATGTGTGCATAGAAAAAAATATTTCTAACTATGAATGTAATCGATAGACAAACACACACCAAACGCAACAACATAACAAAGGTTATATACAACTATGGACAAAACAAAAGATAGAAGGGAAAAGGGAACATAAATAACGAAGAAGTCATGATAAAAAACATTGCACACTGATTGAATGGCCTAACTCTCTAACAGTCCCCAGTGGAGTCGCCAACTGTCGCAACCTACCCTTCGGCGGGGGTGTGAAAAGGCCAAAACAAATAAGGCCAAAGCGTTTGTCTCCAAGAGAGAAAACGAGCAGAGTCGCCACCAACGTTTATTTGAGGAAAACGTTAGAAAAACCAAAAAAGACAAAAGGGACGAGGAAGGTATGCACGAGGAAGGTATTAGCACCTCACGCGCCCGTCACAAGGGACGACAACCTCTAATCGAGTGTGCAAAAGATGACTCCAAAATTATGTATTTTCCCTTTTTATGTTTTTTTACTTTTTGGGGTCGACAAGGGTATTGCCCTCGCTCCTACGTATCCTCAGGTGCGATGAGGAACTAAGGCCTACGTAGTTCTTTAGTCTGAATGTTTGTTGTGTTACATTACTTTTATGTTTCTTTGAAAGATTGATTTTAATTAAGAACAAAAGTTTTTTAAGGCATCAGACCTTGAAACGATCTTTTGATTTTTGAAAAGAGGAGAGAGTCGTTAAGGCGTTGGACCTTGAAACGATCTTCTCAAGTTTGAAAGGCGGAGAGAATCATTAAGGCATTGGACCTTGAAACGATTTTCTCAAGTTTGAAAGGTGGAGAGAATCATTAAGGCGTTGAACCTTGGAACAATCTCTTGATTTTGATGAAATGAATAAGTTTATGAGTTGGTTTTATTTTGGCATATTTTTTATTAACCTTCAATCCCTTAAAGATAAATTACGACACTAACGATCGGTTAAAACTTACTTAACAAAAGAAAAGCAATTAACGATGATAGGAGAAGGAGATGAAGATGCACAAAACAATAAAGAGGACCCCTAGGGGTCCATAAACCATGTTAATATTCTAAAAAGCAAACACTAACCAAATGAAGAACAAATGAAGAACGACCTGAGAACAATGTAGAAATCGATTGCAGTCGCGATTCAGTGATGTTTTAGCTTCTTTTTCTCTTCTTTATTCTTCTTTTGTCTTCTTTCTTCTCAATTATGGACCTTTGGACCTCTTCCTTCAGCCTCCCTCATGCCTATTTATAGCAAAACAAGGCATTCGGGATGAAGGTAGCTCGCCAAGGCGAGCTGAACTCCCCCAAGCGAACTGTTACTTCATTCTGAAGCAACCTTGCTCGCCCAGGCAAGCTGGTTACTTCACCATGAAGTTATTTTGGTGGCCCAGGCGAGCCAGAGGCTAGCCTGGGCGAGCCAGGGGTCCGAAAAAGTGTGAAAATGACCCTTTAGCCCTCCCTTTTGAATATTTTCTACATTCTTTTTTGAAACGTCGAAAAACCTTATGGATTGCGCGGAAACTGGTGTTAAGCAGCTCAATTCGACTAGCAAGAATCAACATGTTAGCAAATGAAGGTCCCCGAACGAAATTAGGGTATGACAGCTGGAAATAAAACTGTGTTACTTAGAATTCAAAATTGTTGTTGAACCAAGGTTGACATTTTTGGAAGATGGAGTGGACGATACAGTCTGTATCGTAAAGTCTAGCCTTTTGTGCTAGAATCTGTCTTTTGTCCAATGGCGCATCTAGTCTAGTTTACCTATGCATCGTCCAATGTGTTTAGCTAGTCTGTTTAGATGGTTCATTAATAATGTTTTGTGTTGTAAGTGTTTTATCCAGTTGTAACTATTTTTTGTTTATACTATTATTTGTACGCTCCTATAAGAGGAGTTAGAAAGAAAAAGTTTTTTTAACCCAATTTCATTATATTTGTTATTTCTATTATTTGCAATGCAATTTGTATTTTGGTGTTATCTCTCTTCTCCTTCTATCATATGTTTTCCCTATCTATTTGCATATTTCTCAGTCTTAAACCTAACAATGTGTGTCTATTTTGATATGCCACTAATCTCATTGGATTTCAAATCTTGTGAATTGTGATGAATTGTTTAGTACAACAAGTTGTGTATGGAAGTTGTGATTGGAAAATAAATATGTGTATGTATGATGTTGCTGATATAGATGTTGTAGTGTTTTCCCTTTACGTTAACCCAATAGAATACCATATGCAAATTACCCCAAATGAAGAGGGAGATGGTGATTATAACTTGAGTTTCTTGAGAACTGAAAATTGTAAATTTGATTTAAGCACATAGTGCAATTTTCATGTTTGAGAAAGATACAAGAAACTCTAGATGTTTTGTGAAAATTCAATGGTTCCATTGACAATTGAGAAATCCCTTTTCAAAATTGCCAAGGGACTAGGTGTCCCCAATTTCAAGAATATTTTTTTATCAAAGATCTCTTGAATTGTGTTATTCAAGATAATTGAGTATAAGCAAACACAAATTGTAACTATCCAAGCCTTAAGAAACATAAACACTACTCTTGATTTCTAGGTTGAAATCGCTGGTGCTGGCAGCTTGAATATACGAACTTGTATAAATTATTGGGAATTGGTTACTACATTTTTTGAGATGAAAGTTTTACTAAATTTTCTAGACATCTGGACCAAAATTATGAAAAAATAACCAAACGATTTGGATTAAAGGAAAAAATAATAAAAATCACACAAGTTGCAGAAAAATGAGTGTCTAGGAAAAAAAAGTGAAAGGGAAGTGTGCTTGTTGTTTTGGCTCAAAATTTGTTCTATAATTGGTGGTGCCTATTTTATACCAATTCCAGTTTTGAAATTTCAATTGAAAATTAGTGTGAAAAAAAAGTTCCAAAACTAGAGGTTTCTTGAGTCTTTTTATTTTAGTTTTTTTACTCTACTCTAGAACCATTCTAAGTTTCTCTTTGAGTCCCAGCTTGCTTTTATGTGTTTTTCATTGCTTTAATTGTTGAAAAATCCCTGAAAATTTGTCTTGTTAAAACTCTATTGGTTTATCTTTCATTTCATTTTTTGGGTCTTTGGTTATTGCTTGTCTCTTTGTTTCCTTGATTGTGAGTTGCCATATAGGGAATTGGAAAGGAGGATTGGTGCCATCCCTTGAAGAATTTGAGTCAAGAAGCAAGGGAAAAACCACCTTAAGAGCTATTGGACTAAGAAGCACTCCAAATTGAGTGAATCACCAAAGAGAGAGCAACCACCAAAATTGAGGACCTTGTTGTAATTTTGTAATTGACAATTTACTTACTTTCATTGCTTTCAAATTTTGTAACAAAAAGGCCTTTCATTGGAAGTAAGTTGGGAGCCTCCAATAGGTCACCCTACTTCCATTTGTGTGTAATAATGTTAGGCAATTTTCCCTTAAGATTGTGAGTGTTTTGTTGGGAACCTTAAATGTGGTCATCCAAACACTCTTAGGATTCGCCTAGTTTACATTTCTTACTTACTTTCATAGCTTATTTCCTTTACCTTCCATTGTCAAACCGCCTAGATAGCTTGCCTTTTACCAATTAGTTTTTACCTTATCTTTCACACCTCTTTTAGTGTTTATTTTGGCTAGTTTCAACCATAGCTTCTTTTAGCTTTTGTTTTCAAACCCCCAACAAGAAAGAACCACAACTTAGGAACCAACATGAGTCTTCATTCTTCATCTAGTGTTAATAGTGAGGGTTCTACTCCTAAGGACCCCTTGTATAAGATATTAGATGAGTTGAGATCCCTTAAGTTGTTGAAATAAAAACAAGAGAGAAAAGAAAAAGGAAAAAAAAGAGTGGAAGAAATAAGTCAAGATGAAAGAGAGAAAATAAGAGAGGAAGAAAGAAGAAAATTAATGAAAGAAATGAAAAGAGAAAAACATGCCTCCTATAGTAGTCATAACTCTTGCAAGAGCCTAAGTGAAGAACTTCATGACTATTATGAAGGAAGGAATAAGTCACATCTTAGATCTCACTCATATAGGAGAGAAAATGAAAGAAAGCCTCAAGAGGCTAACATTAACCTCCCATACTTCCATGGGAAGGAGAATGTAGAGGCTTACTTAGATTGGGAAATAAGGATAGAGCAAAAACTTAAAAGAAAGTCTACTTTAAAATCTTATGGATCTCATTCTTATCCAAAGAAAGACCAAGGTCTAGGCATCTTAGGGGCAGCACCTTCTAAGCCCAAAGATGATAAGGGGAAGACAATAGAAAAACAACCCCCTAAGGCTAGTATGCTAGAAAAGACTAGCTCTATAAAGTGCTTTAAATGTCTTCGAAGAGGACACATTACTTCTCAATGCCCCACCAAGAAAACCATGATTATGAGGAGCCAAGACATTTATAGTAGCCAAGACAAGGCTACTACTTCACCTTCCTCTAGTGAAAGTGAAGAAGCAAAAGGGGAAGAATTTAGTGAAGAAATCTATCCCCAAGAAGAAGGACAACCTTTAATGGTTAAGGAGAAGTGTAAGGAGGTAAGTGTCTCCTCCAAGAGGTTAGCTAAGAAGGAAAGGCATTTTGAAATAAAGACAAATATTAAAGAAATTTCCCCTCTTAGACAACCTCCACATTTTCTCCTTTGTAAAAAGACACTTGTTAGCATTGCCACACCTCTTAGGCTTGAGTTTATTCCTCAAGTAAAGGAGTTATTGGATGGAGGTTTGGTTCGTTAGAGCTTAAATCCTTGTGCTTTGTTGGTGCCCAAAATAGGTATTATTAGGCACCAAATTCCTAAAATAGGTGGTATGATGAATGTTTTGAGTGGTGCAACCCTCTTTTGTAAAATCACTCGTGCACCCAACATCTTCATGATTTGTGTACATAGGGACTCATTAAGTAGGTTTGTTCTTATTTTTAGTTTCAATACAAACTTAGATACTCATATGGGACACCTTAGGCTTGTCATACTTTTGGGTAGGAATAATCAACATGAAAATACAAAAAAGGTATGTTTTATTGTATTACTTTTCTTAATTTTTTAAATAGTGATCAAGGGGTTCCCATGAACACTAAGAGAATAAAGGTCATTCCTGAGTGGCCCACTCAACCAAGTATAAGGAAAATTTGGGGCTTCCATAACTTCACAAAGTTTTACAAAAGGTTTGTCCCATATTTTTCTATACTTGTAGCACCACTCATTGAGTTGGTGAGGAACCATGTTCCTTCATGGGAAGATGCCCAGGAAATGGGTTTTCAGACCTTACCTTACTTCAACATACCAAACACCACTAATATATATGTTTTTGTTCTTTTTACAGGTGTTGAGGAAAAAAGCCCGGAGTTTCAAGAACCTCGGGATTTGAGGTCAAATCCTTTTCAAGGGGGGAGAGAATGATGCAATTCTACCCTGCAAGGGCATTAGTTAGAAGACTCCAAGTAGATTGGGCCAGAGATGCAAGAGAAGGCCCTAGGGTTCTCATGAGACTTAGGGAAGATTTTGGGCCCATGGGCTAAGTATGAGTCCACTTATCTTTGTACATATTAGATTAAGGTTTCATTATTTTTGGACTCCATAATGTAGGAAAGGTACCCTAGAAATGTAGGATTTTTCAGCCCTTGTATTTTAGGGCACCTAGACTAGTTTTTGTATTAGGGGTAGTTTTGTAATTTCACAAGCATTAAGTGAATATTTGATGTGTGTGTTGGAAAATAAATTTAATTAAATTGGGAGAAGCCCAATCCAATTAAATTTTAGAGGGGGAGGTGAGCATTTTCTTGCTACACCCTATTGTCACATCATATAGTCACACTTTGTGCATGTTCTTCATGCTTTACATGCCACATCATATGTTGGACTTGATCTTGAATTAGTGGGCTGAACCATAGCTAAAATTAACTAATCATAATTAGTGAAATTTTGGCTCCAAAATTTGGCTCCACAAATTCAATTTCAAATTCAAGTGAAATTTGAATAGAAATTCAAATTTCCCTCCAATTTTGTATGACACTTAGGCTATAAATAGAGGTCTTGTGTGTGCATTTTTTTTAACTTTGATCATTTGAGAATTAAACTTCAAACTTCAAACTTCTTTAGAGGCACTAAATTTCGTGCTCTTTTCTTCCTCTCCCTTCATTCATCTTCTCCTACCTTCAAGCTCTTATCTATGGATTCCTATGGTGGTGAGCTTATTCTAGACTCATCTTCTCCTTGAAGTGGCGTCTCCTCTCAACTCTTCTTCTTCTCCATTCTGCTGCAATCATACCTCAAGAAGTAAAGGACTCCATTGTTGAAGAAGATCCAAGGCCTACAAGCTCCACATGGAGCTACATCAGTGGCTTGGTAGAAAATAATACTTGGGATGTGAAAAGCTTGTTATAAGATTTGTGTAAGAGCTAGAAGTGATGGTGAAAAATACTTGGGATGTAAAACTTGGTGGGTAGTTAAGAACTTGACGTAGTTTCAGTGATAATATAAAATTCTATGTGCATTTGCTTTTCTTGTTATTTGTTTTCAGTACTAACTGTGGGTTGACATTTGAGCTATTTTGAAAACAAGTTTTTCAATCTATTATGTATCATTTATCTCTTTTTTCTTAAGAAAACCTTATTTCTTCATTTTTAACATACAAATGATATCTTTGTTCTTAGAAAAAAGGTTGCAATTTTTTTTTCAATCACAATTCAATCCCCCTTGTGATTTTTGCCTTTATACATGTGAACATGTTTAAAGCAATTTCAAAACTTTAGATCAATAAGAGTTAAATTGCAAAACCCAATCATGTGAAAATTTCTAAAATCTAATATAATTCAAACTAAAGAAAACATTTTCACATGTTCGAAATCATATTAAATAGATATCAAGAGTCTCCAATGAGTTTAGAAAATAAAACACGGGTTCAATATGTCATTGGAAGTCCATATTTTTAAATTGTGTTTATATTGAGAGCAAGATTAAGTCATTGGATCAAACCATTACATTTCTACTAAGATGACTACATAAATAATATTTTATCAAATCAACCCATTCCAAATATCCTTCATCGCCACCTTATATAACTTAAAAATAATTTGACAACCATACATATAAGAATTTAATGAGTCTTGTATAAAAAAAAGATAATAAATATCAACAAAAAAGAAATAAAAAATTAAACCTTCTAATTATCAGGGTCTTGATAGTACTGAAAATCTAGATACCAATCACGATCTTCAAATAGAGGATAATATATTTCTTCACCACCGAGATGAAAAATACGAAGCTCACAAAGATCATCACTATTAATGTTTAAAAGCAAGATGTGTTTTCCAAGAAGTTTGTAGAGACATCCTAAGAGATGAAGCCCATGATTGAGAAAAGCAAGGTCTCCTTCAATTTCCAAATCAACACGATGAAAAATTGATTGGTTGTCTTCAAGTTCAAATTCATCAAATCGTCTATTTGTAGTTAGTTGTTTTGCTAATGAAAATGGAAGTTCAATCTTATCCTACAATGGTTGAAAATAAAAAATAATGAATGTACATGATAACACTTATAGTTGAAGAATTATGATATTACACATACCTTATCAAGGTCTAATATGACTTGCAAAGTACGATATGCAATGAAAGACACATAAACAACTTGCAGTTCTTAAAATTTATCTATCCTTGAACATATACCTAATCTCAGGTCACATTATCACAAACAAAACACACCAGTCACGAATAATTTATGCACCAATCATTAAAAAGATTGGCTATGCAAACAAAAAATAAGAAAAAAAAATCTCTATTATAAGAGTAAGAAAAGGATTAATTTTACATATTGTAGTAGTGTATTGATTTGAAGTCATGAAGGAAAACTCACTGCAGGATGAAATTGGTGATAATAGACTAAATGGTATGAGTACAATGTTAACAATGCAAATACAAACAAAGAGGAAGAATAAAAGGGAAAGAGTGCAAAAGGGATGAAGAGGTTCAACTCTATTCAATGAAATGAAAAGTCTTAATGTACAAGAGAGACAAAGGAGAAATATAAAGGAAACATACAATAAGACTAAACTACCTTTACTAGTATGTAAAATAACAAAAATATATATTATTAACTCCCCCCACAAACTCACTATGCATCAACAGGAAGAGTTTGCTAGTTAAGAAGCGAAAACACTTAGTGGAATAAAGTTTTGTGAACAAATCAACAAACTACATGGAGGAAGAGACATAAGGTAAAGTAATGGTTCCCTGAAGATAATGATGTCTAGTATAATTACAATCAATCTCAATATGTTTGGTGCGCTGATGGAAGACCGAAATTATGACTGATTTTGATATCACTTATGTTGTGACAATGCATGGGGTCAATGTAGAAAGAGAGATACCCATAGAGTTAAGTAACCATCTCAACTAGACAATCTCTATAGTAGTGGATGTCATGGCTTTGTACTCGACTTTGGTTGAAGATTTAGACACAACTACTTGCTTCTTACTTTTCCAAAAAAAAAAGAGAATCCCTCAAAATGATGCAAAACCATATGGTAGACTTACGATTAGTGGAATTACTATCCCAATTTGCATAAGAAAAAACACATAACTCCAAGGAAGAAGATGAGGCAAAAAAGAAAACTATGAAATGGGGAGCCTCAAAGATTGCAAAGGATGTGAAAAATAACTGGCCAATGAGTTGTAGTGGGAGAAAGAACAAACTGACTAACCACATGCACATCGTAGGCAATATTAGGTCTAGTCATGGTAAGATACACCAAGCTGCCAACAAGAGTACGATACAAAGTGGGTATATTAGGCATTACATATGCTCAAGAGGGGTCTCCTTGGTTTGAGTGTTAAAGAGACGAGCTTGATCAAGGATGTTGGCAATGTATTTAGATTGAGAGAGAAGACAACCTCTAGGAGAATATGCAACTTCAATGCCCCAAAAGTAACAAAGAGTACCCAAATCTTTCATCTCAAACCATTAAGCCAATTGTAATTCAACTCCATTATCCCATCAATATCATCCCAACAATAATCATATCATCAACATATAATGATAGTAGTATACACCCAGGAGAGGTACACCTAACAAAAAATGCAAAATCATGGGGACTAGAATGAAAGCCAAGGGATTCAATCACAATGGATAACTTTTTAAACCAAGCTCTAGGAACTTATTTGATACCATAGAGAGATTTCTTCAGTTTACAAATTTCATTCAGATTATGAGAGACACCTGGGAGAGAAACCATATACACTTCTTCTTGAATATCACCATTTAAGAAATCAATTTTAACATCCATTTGTGAGATATGAAATTGATAGACAGAAGCAACAACAATGATAGTGCAAATAATGATCATTTTGGCAACATGAGCAAAGGTTTTTTCATAATCCATACCATATTGTTGGGAAAACACCTTGGCAACCAAGCGAGCTTTGTATCTCTCTACAAACCCTTCAAATTTGGTTTTCATCTTGTAGGCCCAATGACATCTAATTGCACTTTTTCATGGAGGAAGAGAGACAATATCCAAAGCATTTGTCTTGTGCAAAATAGAAAGTTCCTATGCTATATGTTAGAACCTAAGACATTGGATGATGTCAGGTCCCTAAATCTCTATGATTTTTTATAATAACAAATATATTAGATTTTGTATGAACCGAACTAATAGATTTCACTCAGTTTTATTGGAACTACAATGTCCAATCATGTGTTGGTAACAAATTCCATAGCTTAAGTATTAATTGATACACTCTTTTATCATCCAAAGAATTAGTACTTGTTTTACTTATAGGGGAAAACAATGTCCAATGAGTTGTAACTAAACAAGTGTCCAAGAATCTTTGTGAAAACCAACATCCGATGTGTTGTGCAATTTAAATGTTCAAAAAGGGACTAACTAACTTACACAAACATATTTATATCCAAGTTAGTTAACGTCCAATATGAGCTCGTACACTTGCACACTCACAAGATTGATACACATTCTAGAAACTCTGAAATATTTGTATTTTCCTCTTGCGATTTGAATTCAAATCATTTTAATTTCATGTGTGTATGAGAACAACTCAAAATAGGATATTCTCTGCAAACCGCTATCGTACAAGTAGTGGAGCAAAAAGTCACATATTGACTATACTATTGTTCATTCTCTTTCCTCTACATGCTAACATGTGGCAAAGCTTGCAGCTGTATGACAATGAATATCTTTGGGAAGGCACCAATCCCACAATATATACATTTCTCTTAAACCTATAAATAGAATATCAAGTGTTGAAAATCTGTTGAAATCCCTGGAGGATCGCACACTAAGTTAAAAGAGCAAACCTTTGCCTTGCAAAGTTATTTTTGTTGTATTCAAGCTTATTGTGTATCCTCTCTATGAGAGCTTTGAATATTGTATTCAATTCAAACTATTGCTTAGAAAGCTAGGAATGGCTTTTGTGATAAAAATACTTGGGTTTTGTTTAATCTCAGGGGAGATTAAGGATGTGTTAGGAGTGGCCTAGAAAATACTGTGTATCCAGAAGTGAAAGAGTAAAATACTTGTTTGTAATACATTTTTTTTATTAGTGGAACCCTTCAAGGTTTTGAAGGAGAACTGGTTGTAGCTCATGAGTTTAAGTGAACCAGTATAAAGTCTGTGTTTTTATTCTAGCTTCAACTATGACTTGTTTTTCTCTTAAGTTGCCTCTTTGACACCTTGTAGCTCATATGTTTTGTGAAAATTATTTGCTAGTTGTTGGACACTATTTGTTAAGCTTGTTTTTGTTCAACTATGTTTAGTGTTGTTGGACACTCTTTCAAGAGTTTTTTTTTTATATCCCTTGTGATAAAAATCTCTGTGAAAACATTCATCTTGTGAAATAGTTTCCAAAGTATATATTAACACCTTATTCAACACCTCTTTCTAGTGTGCTATTTGTATTTCACTATAGCTTGTTGGAAAAGGGGATCAAGAATAGCCTCTTGGTAGGAAGAAGGCTCGGTAGACTATGAATATAGGTTAACAAGGAAGCAAAATAATTTGAATAAAAGGAATAAGCAAAATATAGTAATTTAATAGACATACAATCATAATGAGGATATCGGGGAGGAGGAAGATTTACAATTGCAAGAGGTTCTTGGGAGCCATTGAGGTAGAAAGGGCATCTGGATTTGAATAACCACTAGTGTGAAACATACCAAACTCAAAATTAAAGATAGTTGAGTTATGATTCACTTGAATAGGAGAAGAGACAACATCTTTGGCAAGTGGATCTATATAGTTGACATCATACTTTGTGACATTGTGAAAATAAGAAAGAATAGAATACAAAGGTATGTGTTCAAGAAACACAACATGATGAGAGACATAAAGTTTCTCGTTGACAAGATCATAACAATGATATCCTTTCTGATCATCACCATAACCAACGAAAAAAACATTTTGTTGAACGAGAGGATAATTTATTGTGTTCTACATGTGGATGAATAACTAAGGAAGTAGAACCAAAAACTCTCAAGACAAAATAATCAAGAGGACAACCATATAGTTTTTCAAAAAGAGACAAACCTAAAGTAATAGAAGATAAAATTCTTTTAATGACATGCACAATAGTAAGAATAACTTCTGCCCGAACCTCACTAAGAAGAAAAGCTAACAAAAGAAGGGAATGAGTAGTTTCAATAATATGATGGCGGTTTCTTTCAGCGAGTCTATTTTGTTCAGGAGTATCAGTAAAAGAGGTTTGATGAACAATTCCATTAGACACAAGTAATTCAAAGAATTTATTAGAGGTATATTCACCACCTAGATCACATCTAAAACACTTGATAACAACATTATGTTGAGTTTCAACAAAAGCACGAAACATCTTTTTATCAAATATCACTCGAGATCATTTCAAGGTCCAATGCCTTAATGACTTTCTTTGCTTTTCAAATTTAAAAGATCATTTCAATGTCCAACGCCTTAACGATTCTCTCCGCTTTTTAAATTTAAAACATCGTTTCAAGGTCCAACGCCATAAATGACTTTTTGTTCGCAATTAAAATCAATCTTTTAAAAAAAACATAAAATCAATTTAACACACAAACTTTCAGACTTAAAGAAGTACGTAGGTCTGAATTCCTCAGCACACTTGAGCATACGTAGGAGCAAGGGCAACACCCTTGTCAACCCCAAAAAGATAAAAAAAAATATAAAAAGGGAAAATAAATAATTTTGAAGTCACATTTTTGCACACTCGATTAAAGGTTGCAGTCCCTTGTCATGGGCGCGTGGGGTGCTAATACCTTCCCCGTGTGCAAACTTCTTTTTTTGGTTTTTTCTAACGTTTTCCTTGAATAAATGTTGGTGGTGACTCCCACACGTTTTCTTCATGAGAAGACGCATTTTGGCTTTTCACCTCGCCTTCTCGCCGAAGGGTAGGTTGCGACATATGTGATGCAGGGTGTAACAACATAAAGGATTTAAAATTAGATGACATGATGAGAGACTCTAGAGTTAAGAATACAAATATGAGAAGATATACCTGTTGAGCTAGAGGAGGCAAACTTATGCTGGGAGAAGCAAACATGGCATAACCTGTAAGGCAAGGAACTTTTGAAACTATTTAGCAAGATCAAATACTAAAAGTAAAGAGAAAGAAATGCCTTCAATAGCATTTACATGTTCAACACCAAGATAGTTGAATGGAGGAACAATTGCAACAATATTTGGTGTTGTAGGCTTGAAATTTTGTTGAACCAACTGATTTAGAGATTTCAACTAAGGAGGTTGTGACTTGTTCAACAATTTTGGAAATTGAGCTTTTCAATGACTCTTTTGCTTGCAAAAAATGCATTCATCATAATCATCCTTTTCATGAGATTTGTCTTTGTTAGACGGTATTGCAAAACTAGATTCATTAGGAATGGACAAAAGTCCTTTTTCAATATTCCCTTTTTCAGTTTTAGTAAGTCGAGTCTCTTAAGCTAACAATTCATTAACCATAAAATCAACACTTAGAAGGAGATTAGGTGCAATATCGATCCATGAATCCCTTCAAAGTCATCTTGAAGAGCCATCAAGAATTACACTAAATGTTGCTCTTGCCTTTGATCAATATACGGTTTGAATGATTGTAGTTCAATAGATTCAGTAAAAGCCAATTGGTCCCAAAGGTTTGACATGGAAGTATAAAATTTTTTAATGCTCATGTTGTTTTGTTGAAGAGCCTAAATATCAATCTCGAACTGATGATAATGTTTTGCAAAGTTGTACTGCACATACAACCTGTTCAAGTGATCCTAAGCCTCCTTTGTTGATTCATATTTTGCTTGTTGAACCCTTATCGATCGTGAAATAGAGTTGTTGATCCAAGTGATTATCTTTGAATTGTTTGCTTCCCAAGATTCCAACTCAGTTTCATATTTTTCATCTTGTTTATCTATTGGCTTAATAAAGGTTCTAGATACAAATTCCCATATCCTCTGCCTTTAAGAAAATTTCGTGGAACATAACTCCAATAAGGAAGATTTTTCCCATTCAATTGTCCACTAATAGATTGAAGTGAATCATCACTTTCACTTGTCATTGCTAACAATTTATAGTAAAGAACAAAGAAGAACCTAATTCAATCAAAATCCTAAGTGAGAAGCTTCAAGTAAGGTTAACAAAAAAACTAGAAATGGATCATCCAAATAGTTGTTACTACAACAACTATTGCAAATACGCACAAATTGGAACAAGAAGGTGAAAAGCCCCAAGAACCTGAAAACTCCAAAAAAAAAAAAATAGAGTTGTTATTGAACCAAGCTTCTCCCTCTCCAAACCTCTTATTGACAATCCAATCAAACATAACAAAGAATCACATATTCTGAAACTTGTGTCCAAAAAGTTGTTGGATCCAACAATTAACGAATATGTAGTTGCAAATCAAAAACCTGTTGTTTTGTGAAATGCAGACTATGCAAACTACACCATAGATGGATGGTAATTGTATTTGCAAAATTTTTGGCTTGAATCGAAGTTGCTCTAGATACCATATTAATAATGCAAATACAAACAAAGAGGGAGAAGGAAAAGGAAAGAGTTCAAAAGCGGGATGAAAAGGTTCACCTCTATTCAATGAAATGCAAAGTCCTAAAGTACAAGAGAGACAAAGGAGAAATATAAAGACAACAAAAAATAAGACTAAACTACCCTTACAGATGATTAAAATAACAAGAATGCATATTGTTGAACACACACATAATTACTAATAGGAATTGTTAATCATCCACATTTTGTTTACATGTAAACATGTCAGTCTTGAAGAAAAAATAGTGCATCACATGCAAAAGAGAAACTTTAACAAATAAAGAGTTTCAAATTGAAGTTAATGTAGTTTATGGATTTCCAGTATAAACCTTAGAGTTTTGACTCACATCATTTTGCAGTCTACTATATCCCTAATTTTCCTAATCAACATTAGAAATATTAATTCAATCTTTGGATCAGCTTTGCTTCTCAAAATAAACATTTGTTTTATTTCTTACCTTTTGAGTTTCCAATTTATACATTGGATTTTTGTTTATTTTAGCGAAACTCAGTTGTGCAATTCTTCAAAATCACCAAATAAAATCCTTATGATTAACTTTTTTTTCCAACAAAGCAGAAAGAAATATTATTAGCAAATGACATAACTTAGCTACAAGTTGTACCAGAAAGCCACAATCCATTGAAACACAATTTGCAAAGATATATCTACTATAGTTTTAAGAATGTCCCCCCACACCCACCCTTAATCAAAATAGCGAAAGAAAACTTACATTGATCAGTTCTGTAAATAAGTATATCCTTAGCCTAAAAAACATTAGGGATTTAGTGTATCACAAGAGAGCTAGATCTAGTGTATCATAAGGGATTTTCTTTTTCTATTGATTCCTTTGGTTTGGGTAAAAAATATTTCTTGAATGAGTTATCAACTTCAGGGATGAATAAAAAAAACCACTCTTTATTTGTTCTACCTCTTTTTTTTTATGAAGAGAATGAATCTTTTTTATCAACGGATCATAAAAAATGGGTCTACAACTCTAGCGGGAATAATTTGGAAGACACAAAACAAAAAATAATTGTATTCACTAACAACAACATAATAGAGGCAGTCAATCATTGTAGAATGATCTGAAATCTAATTCAATCAATATAGCACCCATGGTACACAAGAAATGTATTGAATTGATTCAATTGCATCTTTGAATATGGAATTCAAAGCTATCAAATAGGAAATGAAACTTTGAATAATCAAAATATAATGAAATACACGACCAACCAATATATATCCAATTTGAAAATAGTCAGAAAAATGGAGAGATCCATGAATACCTCAGACGTATAAACAATTAGTAAATAAATATAAAAAATTAATGCAATCAGGAATACCTCAGACGTTTTGTGCATGGGTTCATCAATAACCCCATATTTGGATTTCCCAGTTCTAGATGTAGAAAACCCTTTTGATGTCTTAGAGGAGTTATCTTTATCCAGCATAATTGATTTTTCAGCAAAGTTGAGTCCACTATTACGATTTTTAACCTCGAGGCTTACAATATGTGCATTCCTCCCGATGAAGTGTCCTCGCTCATGAACTTGATTTCTACGGGATCCTCTTGGTCTTCCTATCTCTGAAATGAATAACCAATTTTTCTTTATGGTACTCTTCAAACTTCTCGAAATAGAGCACACTACCACCATTCACAAATTCCAAATTTACCCTCACCCGCAATGCACAATGGAATCACAATTGTGCTGCATTAGGGGGGTGCAGAAAATGTTGTTCAATAAAATCACGACTTCATTATATATAATACAATAGAATTGTGATTCTATTGTATTTTTTCGCAGCCCCCTTGCACAACAAAATTGTGATTCCATTGTGCAAGGGGGGCTAAATACCACTTGCACAACGAAAGTATGATTCCATTGCACAGTGTACAATGGAATCATACTTTCGTTGTGCAAATTTTATCAGTAAAAAAAAATGTACAACAAAAGTATGATTCTATTGTACATTGTGGAACGGAATCATAATTTCGTTGTACATTTTTTTGTTTTTTTAATAGTTTGACAGATTATTTGACATATAGGAATAACTTATGTATTAAATGAAATTTCATAGAAATGTCTATTACATATTGAGATACACATCCATAAAACTAATTAGATACCCATTGAACATTTAAAATTATTTCAATCTTTAAAAAGGTCTACTACATATTGAGATGCTTTAGCTGATTGAAATTGTATTGAGTTCAAATCTTGAATGTGTTTCATATAAGGCTTTTGCTATGGATGGACTTTAGGTGTGTAGTATCTTTTTCATTGTGTTACAACAGGAGGCAAGAGAAAATTATCCCTTAAAGAAGTCCACATTATCATACAAAAGATGGAGTTAGCGAATAAATCAATATTAGCTTACAAAAGTAAATGGTATCTTTAGTTAACAAAATATACCTGCAAAAGATTTTCATTGACAAATCCAATTGAAATGAGATGGGATGCAGTTGGTGTAGGACTCCTAAGTGGAAAGAAAGTCCAACTTTGCAGCCTAGATAAGTGGATCAATGCAACATTATACCTATTAGCAATGACATAACCCATGTCAGGAATGGTCATCCACTACACTTTAGGTACTAGGCCACGTTGAATGTACAAAGAGGATATTAATTCCAACAGTATTTCTTCTGAGCCAAATAATTGAACATTGAGAGTGCCATGTTTGATGTTTTCGAACAAATCTTGGTGAATGAGAAACTAAGACTCCTCACCCTTAGCCTAGTAAAGCTGCGATTGCCCTGTAACCACAATTTTCATCTAGTGTGACATCTTTAATGTTTAGAATGTATTGTTGCAACTCATCACGAAATTCATGCATATAATGATCCATTTTTGTATTCTTCTTGTTATGAGCAACCTTGCGAGCCACACTCAGAGTTCACGAACTACCAACCATCGTGCTAATTTCATAGACACGCTTTCACATTGAAGGTTCACATTTGGTAGATTTCACAGACTTCGGTGTATTCTTTGTTTTTACTTTCTTTGGAGGGGGACACATTGAAGTGGTATTCAAAAATACAAGTTCATGGACTTTAGTCTTTAAGGTGATTTTATTGCACATGTTTAGTTGTGAAAATCTCTTTAACAATGCATCAACCACATGTGTCAGGGTTAACTTCTCCCAACAGTTGTTCGTGGTCCGGCAAGTGCACCGAATTGCCCAAGTAGTATAAAATGGTAAGAACCGAGTATCGAACTCTCGGGAAACTTGTTTTACTTGGTAAAGCTGTGGTTTAGTATACAAGCGTCTTTTTGTAAAAGGTTTCTGTGGGGTATGGACAGATATGTAAACTAAACTATTAAAAAGGCAGATCACGTGAATAATAGTGTGTGAAGACAGATATACAACGTGTCGGTCTTCCTACTGGGTCCTTGATGTTATAAAGGATCTTCTCTACCTAACAATGCTCATGTGTTCTATGTTGTCTCCTGAAATGCTAAACCCCGATGTCTCGTGCATGTTTAGCCTAGTCCAAACTTGCCTAATTAGCCTGAAATTGCAAAGGAATGATCATTAAATACACAGAATGGGATACTAAGTACTTATTACCTACATTTAACAAAAAGTAATTACAGCACTACAAAATGACCATAAATGGAAGGATTTATATACAATTTACACAAGTTTCTTACGCAAAAGTTAGTCGTATTATACGACTAACAAACTTCCCTAAATTTATAGATTTTCTTGTCCTCAAGCAAATAGAGAACAGTTCACTTGTCCTCACATGACAAAAACATGGAGTGACAATTTACAAAGGTGCTTGCTACAAAATATTGAGTGCATGATGACAAAATGAAACAAAATGTCCTCATCAATTGTTTTTCACCAAATATACAGTTATTCAAAGAGAAGAACAAAACGTATGCTATACAATTAGATGAAGTTAAGCACAAGAAAAATATTAAAGAAAGTAGCTTAAACCAAAGTCTCACGGCTATTGTTTCCCTCACGCTCAAGTGTTAAGCTATTAAGCAATAACAACCAACAAGAGTTCTAACCTTTGTACTTCATGTCATGTCATAAAGTCATAAATGCCTAAACAAAATCAGAAGGACTTTCATAGGCTTGTAGTGAGGCTTGGCTACAAAAATTATTAGTTTTTCTAGGATTCAAAGGCTTAAATTCTAAGAGAGCATGGATCCTAGACTCACACAATGTATTTTCTTTCAATTTATTCAGCTTACTCACTTGCCTTGCATTTGACCCTATTACAACAACACACACTCTCTTTGTTTGTATTTTACTTCTCTCTTCTTTTTTTTTTAACACAACTTATTTGTTGTATGTGCTGAAATGTCTTGCCTTTTTACTTCACATCCCAACTAACTCCCCCAAATTTGGGGCAAATTGCCTTAAACCATATGCCCTCCTAGAATTTACACAGGGTAGCTGGAGATATTCATTTCAAGTTCAGGGTTCAATTTGAAAATTTAATTCAGCTCACAAAGGGTGCAAAGGATACAATTATAATTACAGGTAAGCTTTCTGGTCAAGTAGTTTACAAATAGAACAATGGCCTTCATCACTTTCAAATTTATGCATTTCATTCTAAAATTTAGAGACTGATACAAAGAATATTACTCAATGCTAGTCGTTCACTCACAATTTAAGATCACACTCTCACCAGGTTATGGTTTAAGCTTTTCTTTCTCAATCAATCTGTCTACTGACTAACATTTCTAATTGCAAGCTCACACACTTGTTCTTTCTTTGTCTATCATACATATTTGCTCAAACTCATGATAAAACACAATCTTCATTTCAACCATGCATTCAATCCATAATCACCATTTCAAACTCATATCAACACTGCGTTTTCAAAGAGTCAAGTTAAATTGTTCTTTATGCATCAGGACTTTCAAAATGTTTCCAAAACAAAAAGTATGTTGTAAACCATATTCACATGCCACAAACCATAATAGTTCATATGTACTAAAACCATACAACCACTATACTACGCAAACATAATAATTGAAATGTACTCAAAACGATATAATTATAATAGTAGTAATTAGGACAGGTAATCAAATCCTGTCATTCATCTTGATCTTGCTCCTCATCATCGAAATGTAACACTGGCGTCCCCGGAGGAGTAGTAATTCGTCCCCCCTCCTCATCTGAAAACTGAAGCTCAGGTGTGGCTGGAAGAGTGGTGTTCAGTGTCAGGGCCGGTGTGGTAGGGTCCTCTGGTATCTCTAAAATGGGAGTAGAAGGGTTAGCTGGTCTCTCATGTACTGGTGTAGGAGGATCTGCTACCTGCTGAGCAAAAGATAGTTCTATCCCTGGTGAGGGTGGATCTTTTGGGGTCTGTGGTGTCCTCTCAGGAGTAGCAACCTCCTGTTTCAATTGTGACTCACCTGCTTCAACAGTCTCATGTATAACTGGCACAATTGGCTCAGGAAAAACAGCCTCGTCAGCCTCATCTCTACTCCTGCACCTGAAAAATCAAAAGCTCCAGGGATGGTAGCCTCAGAAGACGCATCTTGTACCTGGGCACTGGGGCCCTCACCCTCTCTCACAATAGAAGGTACGATTCTAGGCTAGGATACCTTCTCATTGAACTGTTTTACTGACAGAATGGACCCTGGAAGAGCTACCACCTGTAGGCTTTGCAGTAATAAAATCTGTCGCTAATGAATACTTTGAAGCATGGCTTCAAAGCGCTGAGAGTCATGGGTAGCTGGTGTAGGCGTGGCAGAAGTGGGAGGAGCTGGTGGTGCAGAAGAAGAAGGAACATCTGTTGGTCGAGCCTTTACCTTCCTGGCCCCTCTGAAGTTAACTGCCAGATCATCCACATTCCAACAGTTTTTCTTAATGTAGGCCAAGTTAATGGTCGGGCTTAGGCTCTCATAGGTCAGACTGTCAGAGGTAACTCCTCTAGCTCTGCATAGAGCAGTGATTAAGGCTAGGAATCCGAGCATAGAGGAGTTACTCTAGGCAATGGAAGAAATCTGACCTGAGATTAGGGCTCCGATCTTCATGTCCATGCCTATGACTAAGCCGTAAACCAACCTGGCTCTATCCATATTAAGATCAGAGGTGTGGGAAGTGGGAGTCAGGTTGCTGTAGGAGAGGACACTCTATATCTGTGCAAGAGTGGTGAGATCTTTCCTTAGAAGCTTCCAAGGATGGCCCTCTGCATTCAAAACAAAACCCCTACCAGGGATGCAGAGACGAGCAGCAAACTCTTGAGGATCAATCCTCATCCTCGAAAACCTGGAATAGGTAGGCAGTGTCTCACCGTCCTTCTAGACTACTGGAGTCTCTAAGAAGGAATTCAGGCTCTCAGCATCAATCCTGATTAAATGTCCTCTCACCCTCACTTGCTTAGGGCTCTGGTCTTCCGGGCTGTATAAGTTGGCATAGAATTCTTTAACCACCGCCACATCTATGCTTCCCTCCTGAAGGTTGGCGAGGCGTTTATGTAGGTTACGCCTCTCCAACTCTGCCTTAAACTCGTCGAATTCAGTATGATAAATCTTAACATTCCTTTCCGGAAGGATCCTCCAGTCCATAATGTTATCAGTATATCGGTTCTAGGCTTCCAAGGATTGGAATCTCTTGGTATCTTACTGAGCCTGTGGCCTAGAAGCAGTGCTCTTCTTTTTTCTTGAAGCCATCTGAAATAAAAGGAACCAAAAATACATTAGACTGGAATTTATTCAAGTTCAAAAATAGAAATTGAAAGCTGAATTTAACTGTAGGCGCTTAGTGAAATACTGCAGGCTTAGCGCACCTTAGGCAAAGCAACAAACTGGCTTAGCGCAACAAGTTGCGCTTAGCCTGTTATGACAACAAATTTTTTTTTGCATAATCGGCTTAGCAAGATAGGTACTCACTTAGCCCAGAGCAAATTATTTCACACAGTGGCTTAGCGCATTAGATGCGCTTAGCCCAAAGATTGTCGCAATGAATTGCGCTAAGCTCAGTAGGGCCGGCTTAGCGCTTGTCAAAACTTCAAGATTGTCTAAGTGATATGGCTTAGCGAATCAGACACGCTTAGCCAATCACTTGCTGCAAGGAATTGCGCTTAGCTCAAATCAGCTTGGCTTAGCGCGTGACGGCCTTCTCAGATTTTTTTCTAAATTACTCGGGCTTAGCAGGACGACACTCGCTTAGCCCTCGTGTTGTCTCTTTTCGAGTTTTGGTGGCTTAGCTCACAAAGATGTCGCTTAGCCATGTTTATACCAGATGATGAACATTCATCTGAAAAGATGAACTCATTTAGCGCAGCACGGCTGGCTTAGCGAGTTTGCCTGTGAATGCATACATTCACGCACTTTTGATGAACTCACTTAGCGCATCAGCCGCACTTAGCGAGTTCGTCGCGTTTTCCAAACAAAACACAAAAAACGAACTTTGTTTTCTTCTCTTTTTAGGCCTCTAAAAGGCACCTATCAAACATGAAAAACCATCAAATGTACCCACACAGTACAATCCTTAACAAAGTCCTAATTTTTATCTATTCTATTTACAAAATAATCCTAAAAATTAAATTGCTAACCTTATGTCTTCTATCCTAAGGTTTCAACAAAAGCAAAAGCATAAATAAAGTGAGGAACTTACTTGGATCAGAGGTGCTTTGTGAAGACTAACAGAAGATGCCAGAAGGATGCACAAATGCAATGCGCAAGTATTTGGGAGAGAGAGAGATTGCAGGGGATGTGTTTTAGAAAATCTGAGTGCAACTGCTATTACACTCACTTATCTATTTTTCGACCAACTCGCTTAACGAGTGCGGCCGCTAAGCAGTAGCGAGATATGTTTGGTTTCTCAACATGCTCGCTTAGCAGGCCATTTCGCTGAGCCCAAGCCCAAATTTTGAAATTCAATTTTTTTATTGGGCTTAGCGCAAATAGGCGCGCTCAACGAGTTGTGCAGATGAAAATTCCTGCAACTCTCACTAAGCCGGGCCCATGGCTGGCTTAGATGATATACTTCATGCTACATATAGAGGGGTATGGACTTAGAGCTATCTAGGCCGCAAAGAATAGGGCTTAGCACAAGGTGACTGCGTTTAGCCACTAAACATGACGCGCTTAGCGGATGGCTCTGGCTTAGCCCAATTCAGACCGAGCTGAATTTGGCTTAGTTCAGCCATGATCAGCTTAACTAGCCCAAATATCTAAAGATGCAAGGGTTGATGCGCTCAGTGCCATTACGACGTGCTTAGCGCATTGAAGACATGCACTCAACCAGAAAGGTTGCGCTTAGCGAGAGGACTATTTTTCAGAAAAAAATTTCGAAGTTAAGATCGGTCCCCTTTTAAAAGAAACCCCTATATTTATCATTAAAAACAAGCTAATAAACCCCTTTTTCAATGATCACCAAGCATATTCTAACTTATGTAATGTATGAAAACAGAATGAAAGAAATCAGCATCGGGTTGCCTCCCAGGAAGCGTTTCTTTAATGTCATTAGCTTGACACATATACCTCAATGGGTGATAAAATGCAAGATGGTGTTTGCCTTCTCAAACTCTCCACCATGGTATAGTTTCAATCTTTGACCATTCACCACCCATGTTCTGTCAGGGTCTTGAGATTGTGGATCATGCAGCTCTATTGCACCATAAGGCCGAACATTCTTAATGACAAAAGGTCCAAACCATTTGGACTTCAATTTACCAGGAAATAATTTCAATCTTGAATTAAAAAGTAGTACCTATTGTCCTGGTTTAAGATCTCTCTTCAACAACTTTTTATCGTGATAGGCTTGGACTCTTTCTTTGTATATTTTTGAAGATTCATACGTTGTCAGTCACATTTCTTCTAATTCCAAAAGTTGAATCTTCCTTTGCTCCCTGGATGCCTTCTCATCAAAATTTAGGAATTTTAGAGCCCAATATACTTGGTGTTCCATTTCAACTGGTAAATGACATGATTTCCCATACACCAGTTGAAAAGGAGATAAACCAATTAGGGTCTTGTATGCAGTTCTGTAAGCCCATAATGTATCTTCCAATTTGATTGACCAATCTTTTTTGGTTGACGCCACTGTTTTCTCTAGTATCTTCTTTAATTCTCTATTGGATACTTCAGCTTGGCCATTAGTTTGAGGGTGATAGGGTGATGCTACCTTATTGACTCAACACCTTTTGAAGCTGAGCATTACAAAAATGCGAACCACCATCACTAATCAAAATCTGAGGCACTCCAAATCGAGCAAAAATATTTTTCTTTATAAATTTTACCATAGCCTTATGTCGCAACCTACCCTTCGGCGGGAGGGCGACGCGAGACTCGCGGGATGCGTGTTCCACGAAAGGAATACGCGCAGAGTCGCCACCAACGTTTATTTGAGGAAAACGTCGGAAAAACCGGAAAAGACGCGATCTACGAACTTTTAAGTGAAAGGTTCGGGAGTTGTATTTACGCACGGGGAAGGTATTAGCACCCCACACGTCCGTCCCAAGGGACGACAGCCTTTAATCGAATGTGCAAACATGACTTTGATTTTTTATGTTCCCTTTATATGTCTTTATATCCTTTATACCCTTTTTATATTTTTTCTCTTTTTGTGGTCGACAAGGGTGTTTCCCTTTGCTCCTACGTATTCCTCAATTTGCGATGAGGAAATCAGACCTACGTAGTTCTTTCTTATCAAGTGATTCTTTTTACTTTAAGAGGTGATCATTTTAAGGCGTTGGACCTTAAAAATGATCCATTTTACTTAGTGAGAAATTGAAATGACAAACTTCAAAAGCCTATTTTTGTGGACGAGCTTGACTAGGCGAGTTGATTTTAGCCTTAGTTTCACCTTAGTTATTAATCAATTCGATTAAGAATGAGAAATCCCAAAGAGAAAACGTCCGATTGATTTTCCGCTTTATTTTACTAAAAAGATATTTTTTGATTATTATATTATTTTTTACCTCTTTTTGATTTCCAACGTGGTTACGGCACGACCGAACGGTCGGAATTGATTTTAACCGAAGTTAACGGATAATACAATTCAAATGTTCGGTGGAAATTTATTTTATTTTTAAGTTAAGCGAGAAATGACTTAAGCGAAATGGCTTAAGCATGTCAACAGGGGGTATAAAAAGTAAACAAAACGAGAATAAAAATGCACGAAACACAATGTGGACCACTACGGGTACATAGAATGAATCGAAAAGCTTGGTTCGAGGTACTTACCCGTTGAAGATCGAAGAACGATGAAGAACGAATGAAGAACGTCGAAGAACGGTTCAAACCTTTGCGAGATTCCTCACGGAAAACGTTACGGAAACGTTTCGGAAGCGCCTCGGCTTAGATTTTCTTCACGGAAACAATTTTTCCAAGCAAATTCCAAAGAGAGAGAAGTGCCTAAGGGGGTGGACCCTTTTCTTCTTGCATTCCTCCCCTATTTATAGCAAAATAGGGGAGGTGGTTGCCGCCCAGCTCGCCCAGGTGAGCTCAGCTCGCCCAGGCGAGCAGGGTTGCTTCCTCCAGAAGCAACCGCCTTCTGGAGGAATCTTCTGGAGGGCCCAAATGGGCCTGGGTGCTATTTGCACCCCCATTTTCACTAAGTACACCCCCCTCTGCTGTTTTTTGGTGATTCTTTTTTCGTAAAGTTACGGAAACTTACGAATTTCGTAACGATACTTGTTTTCTTTCCGTAATGTTACGGAACCTTGCGGATTACATAATCATCCCCTTTTTGACTTACGGAATGTTACGGAACCTCACTTAATTATGCAACGATGCTTCCATTTGATTTCCGGTGTGTCACGGAAACTTACGGATTGTGCATCAACATTTTTTTGGTTTTTCGGCATGTCCTGGAATTTCATAAATTGCCTAATGATGGGTGCCAAGCACCTCACAAGGACCAAAGAATGGTCGCATGTCATCAAGCAAAGGTCCCCGGACGAAATTAGGGTATGACAGTTGCCCCTCTTTACTTGTCTTTTATTGGAGATAAAAGAAAAGTAAAGATAAGACACTAATTTCGTCCCTCTCGATTTGACGAGAGTCGCGGGTGACCATAAAATCTCCACATGCAAATGACTTGTTGTTCCCAGAATTTCACAAATTGCCTAATGATGGGTGCCAAGCACCTCACAAGGACCAAAGAATGGTCGCATGTCATCAAGCAAAGGTCCCCGAAAATCAGTGTATGACACTAATTTCGCTCCTCTCGGTTGACGAGAGTCGCGGGTGACCGTGACTTGTCGTTCCTAGGATTTCACAAATTGCCTAATGATGGGTGCCAAGCACCTCACAAGGACCAAAGAATGGTCACATGTCATCAAGCAAAGGTCCCCGAAAATCAGTGTATGACACTAATTTCGCTCCTCTCGGTTGACGAGAGTCGCGGGCGACCATGAAATTTCCGCATGTAAATGACTTTGTTGTTCCCGGAGGAACAAAAGGTGCAGAAGACTGTGTCAGCCCCTGCATGCTATCAAGCGTTCTGTCTTACAGATAGCAAAAGAATGGGTGCGAATAACCATAAGGTATCTCCGCGTATCATGGGTGCAGAATGACCAAACTTGGTCTCTGCTTGTCATCGGGCCCGCCGCCTCTGGATGACAAAAGGGTGCGAATAACCATAAGGTATCTCCGCGTATCATGGGTACAGAATGACCAAACTTGGTCTCTGCTTGTCATCGGGCCCGCCGCCTCTGGATGACAAAAGGGTGCGAATAACCATAAGGTATCTCCGCGTATCATGGGTGCAGAATGACCAAACTTGGTCTCTGCTTGTCATCGGGCCCGCCGCCTCTGGATGACAAAAGGGTGCGAATAACCATAAGGTATCTCCGCGTATGATGGGTGCAGAATGACCAAACTTGGTCTCTGCTTGTCATCGGGCCCGCCACCTCTGGATGACAAAAGGGTGCGAATAACCATAAGGTATCTCCGCGTATCATGGGTGCAGAATGACCAAACTTGGTCTCTGCTTGTCATCGGGCCCGCCGCCTCTGGATGACAAAAGGGTGCGAATAACCATAAGGTATCTCCGCGTATCATGGGTGCAGAATGACCAAACTTGGTCTCTGCTTGTCATCGGGCCCGCCGCCTCTGGATGACAAAAGGGTGCGAATAACCATAAGGTATCTCCGCGTATCATGGGTGCAGAATGACCAAACTTGGTCTCTGCTTGTCATCGGGCTCGCCGCCTCTGGATGACAAAAGGGTGCGCGTCACATGACCTCAGGGTCAGTATGACAAAGATTATGGGGCGGCCGACAAAAGCAAAGCTCTTGCTCCTACGTATCCTCCAATGAGGAACTCAGACCTACGTAGTTCTGGATAACTTGTGAGACTTGAAAAGTCTCCATCGGAAAATGCTGACATCTCCGGAAAAGGCCAGATGACCACATTGGCCTCTGCTCATCAATCACACTTGGGGTCACTGAATGACGAGGTGCGGATAACCGTAAGGTGTCTCCGCGGGCTACCAGCTCTTGAGTTATGGCAACAAAAGGCGGTGTGGTCGACAAAAGCGAGGCTCTTGCTCCTACGTATCCTCCAATGAGGAACTCAGACCTACGTAGTTCTGGATAACTTGTGAGACTTGAAAAAGTCTCGGTGTTTTCTTCGCTAAAATGCAAACATGCTTTAGTAACGAGATAAATATTCCAACTGATTAGAGCAGCATACGCTTATTTTGAGTGGAAAACAATGCGTTTACCGGGGAAGGAGAGTCTGCTGATGAAATCCCCCATAACCATAAATGAGATTTTGGATGTTAGCATTTCGTTTCTAAATGAACATTTAGAGGAAACACTGGGTTCGACAAAATAGAAGAAAATCACTCAAAGTGTATCAATCTCGCACAGGTAAGTGTTTCATCCTAATTCCGAACCATAGATATGTCATGACTTGACTTTGCAAATTATTTCCTATCAAATCAAAAATTACACGCGTGATCATGGATCAACAGGGCTTCCCTTGGGAATGGGTTCTTTTGGTGGTTTCTTCTTTCGGCTTTTGTGTGTTTTTGGCTTTTGATTTTCCTGGCTTTTTCTTTTTTCTGTTTTTTTTGTTTAGTGCGGGGCGAGAAAAAAGGGTTGCTAGCGCACGGGATTTTGGTTGGTAATTAAAGGGAGAAGACCATTTTAGGTTGTGGTTCTCTTTCCTTCCTTTGTTCATTTGGTGACGATTCTGTATTGTTCAGATATTGTCTGGTCAAAAGACTTTTCTGCATATTTCTTCTAGTTTCTTTGATCAAGAACTTTCTTTCCTTCCTTTTTTTACTTTCTCCCATTCTTTGGTTGGGAATTTTCTTTCTTTTCTTTTTGCTTTCTCCCACTCTTTGATTGGGAATTTCCTTTCTTTTCTTTTTGCTTTCTCCCACTCTTTGATTGGGAATTTCCTTTCTTTTCTTTTTGCTTTCTCCCACTCTTTGATTGGGAATTTCCTTTCTTTTCTTTTTTGCTTTCTCTTTGATTGGAAATTTCCTTTCCTTCCCTTTTTTTTTTTGCTTCCGAGGGTAAGGTTTATGGTGAGTCAGGATTTTGGCTCAAGGCTTGTAGAATGGCTAGACATGATACATGTCAGGGTTTGGTTTGGTTCAAGGATAAAAAGGGATGCCCCACATTATTTCCATGACACAAATGCAAAAATGATGATTTGGAAATTTTATGCAAAACTGGTCATGCATGCACCTATGCGGACACTCAAGTGTCAAATTTTTATGGTCATGTGATGCTAGGGCTCAGGATTCATTTCCTCTATTTTAAATCAACCCAATGTTTCCAAAATATGTTCTTTTATCAATTTGTGCATTCATCCGAGTCCATTTCGGTGCGTCTGGGAAAATCTTCACAGCATTCACCCTTCAGGTGCATACACATTTTCCAAAAACTGGTTATGATCAATGAATTTTTTCAAAGAAAAGTTGGAAATCGTCTCTTTTCAAAAGCATGTCATTTTTGGCTAGACAACTTACTTTCTCTTTTTCCACCTTTTTCCTTACTTGCCTTCTTCTTTTTTTTCTCTTATTTGCTCTCTTTTTCATTTCATTTTCTTTTCTTTTGTTCTCTTTTCCATTTCATTTTCTTTTCTTTTCTATTTTTATTTTTATGATGATTTTTTTGTTTATTTTACATATATGCTTTCGAACGATGTTCCTAGACGAAGAACTCTACACAGTTCCAGAATTTCAAACATCATCGATAGTAATGATATATAAATACTAACGCACCAATCTAAACAAAAATGTATGCGCTGTACAAATGACAATCGAAACAACAAAAACAAACGTTAGTCTCTCAAGTCAAAACAATAACATAGAATAAAAATGACAAAAGAAATATGAAAGAAAACATGAATCTGGGGATCTCCCAGTCACGTGTCTCCACTTCCTCCCAAGAAGTCAAGCAAATCGGCCATCTCCTCATCCTCGTGGGCTTCTTCTCCATCGCCGGGAGCTTCTGGGGGTGCCTCTCCTGCTTGGGCCTCCGGCCAATCTCCGGGCCATGCAACCTCTGCCCTGAACTGGTCTGGAGTAGGGCATGAAAAAGGAGCGAAGCCCTGGCTCTGCATGCTAAGGCTCATCTGGTACAGACAATCATGGGTCCGTACATGTGCTCGGTGGTTGGCCGCCTGCTGGCGAACCAAATGCCGTAAATACTGCTCCATGTCAAATGCCCCAGCCTGGCCAGCCTGATGAGGTGGTGGGGGCGCGCCTGCGGCCTGTGGAGCATCACCCTGAGCCTGTCTCTGGGTACAGTACTTCTCGATAAAAGCCCGGGTGATGGGCGGCCGAATCACCTTGGTAGGTGCAACGGGGACTCCGAACGACTGGCAGAGTCCTGTGATCAGTGCGGGGAATCCCAGGGCCCTGTTGGACTTATCTGGGTCCAAAGGGTGCCTAGTGGGCGCCATACCTGCAAAAATATAGATGGCATCAGCGATCAACTGAGCCACATGGATGCTCATCCGTGTCAGGATGGCGTACACCAGCTGGCACTTCGGCATGGGGAGGTCGGAATTATGATCGGTGGGCAGGATGTTGCTGAGCAGCAGAGTCATCCATATCTGAGTCAGGGTGGTCATGTTGGTGCGCATGATCCGCACCCGTCTTCCGGCAGCAGTCCGGGCAAAATCCTGCCCCGGTATACATAGCAGCTGGGCGATGGCCTCCTCATCGAACCCATCAGACCGGTTCCTCCTCTGGCCATACTCGCATTCCTGGCCCTCTTCCAATACCATCGGATATCCCAGGAGCTGGCTGATAGCGTCGGCATCGAACGAGATCCACTGACCCCTAACCCAGGATCTCATGTCACGCATGCCCTCCTCTGTTGGCCAAGCATTGGCATAAAACTCAAGGACTATTTCTGGATCAAACTTGGCCATGGGAGTAACCAGTGGTGCCCACCGCCGGCGCCCTATTTCCTCCTGGAAATCAGTATACTCGTCGTCCCTGAGCTGGACGCGTCGCTCCCGGAGAAACGACCATCCCTTGATGGCTTCGAAGCGCTGCTGGTGCACAATGCTCCTAAAGCGGTGACTGTCGTACTCCGGGGCGGAACTAGTTCCTTCGGCCGCCTTGTCCTTCCTGGACCTCTTTGAGGCAAGCTTCCTCGGGGCCATTCCTGCGAAGGCAAACATTTGGAAAGTTAGTTTTACCAGTGGGACATTACTCTTAAAGCAAAAATGGCATATAACCTCCTCCCATAAATACAAACACCAATGTAAATTTAGAGCAAGCTTATGCGCATATTTCCTTACGAACGTTCTCTTGCACAAGACATTCTATTAACTAAGAAAAATGCACCCATACACAATCAAGGCAGCTTCGTTACCTAGATTATTTACACGTACTTCCAAGGTGTATTTGTTACTTACATCACACACATCTCCTTGGCTAAATTTACATACATGCATACTCAAAGCATTTTGGGGTACCAAAAATTGCACATGTGCACATCTTGGTATTTCTAATACCTATACATACGCAAACTTCATGATGAATCTTGACTATCTTCACAAAAGGGTGCTACATTTCATGCTCTTTTTTCAAGTTTTTGCTACTTAAAGCCGCATGCAAATTCAAGCATATTTTCCTTTGCTGACTAAAATTGTATTCAAATTAAAAGGTATATATTTTTTTGTAATATGTTTTCTTCACATAACATGCAACACATTTATATACATTTTTTGTGAGACATTTTTGACTACCAAAAATTGTATATACATACATTCAAGTATTTTGCTATTCATACCCAAAGTGCAAATTGCCAAAGGTATCTTGCTACCTATTCTAAACCTACACATTCATGACGAGCCCAATTCCTAAACATCTAGGCGTAGGGAAAATATTGTAGCGTGGCCCATAGCTGATTGCTGGCCAAAAAAGGGTAACTTTACCCAACATGCACCTCCCTTTGTGCTCTTTTTGCATAAAATTTCAGTTTCTAGGACTAGGATATATGTGGGGCCATTACTCTAGCTCTTTCAAAAATGAATGCATGTCCCAAAAATATGTGCAAACCAAATTGCCCCATGGCTTGTTTCCCTACAAAAAATCACGCGCTAATGCCATTGAGGCATTTCACCGAACACTTGGTGGGCGCGCGTTTAGGCATCAATAGCAAGAGAACGGGGACAATGTGGCATGCCCCATTACTTCAAAATGCATTATAGGCCTAGGGCCATCTCATACAAACCCCCAATTCAACTTAATCAAGCGAGAAAACAAACCAAAATTGCCCCACATATTTGAGCACATTCCCACAATTTAGAGCACCAAAAGGAGATCAAAATACACCAATGAAAAGCTAGAAAGCTTAGGGATGGAATACTTACTTGTTGGTGATGAACAAAAGCGCGGAACGGAATCAAAAAATGCGAAAAGTGATGACCCTAAGACTGCAAACTCGTAAATCCTGTGGGTATGGCTTTTGAAAGGGGGGAAAAGAAGTTTTTGAATGAAAAAAACGTCCCCCCTTTCGTCACTTTTATATTTTGGTGCAGAGGTGGCTCGCCCAGGCGAGCTAACCTGCACTTTTTTTTTTTTTTTTTTTTTTTTTTTTTTTTTTTGAGGGGAACATTTAAACATGCCCCTCCCTTCTCATGGATTAGCATCTTGCCTAACTTGAACTTACTTAGGTTAGAATTAGGCGTTGATTACTTATTTTATTATTGTTATCATTTTTTTTTTCTTTTTAAAACAAACAAATAGTAAAAGAAAGCTGCAAAATACAAAGGATACGGGGCTGCCTTGCAGCGACATTCTCTGCTCGTTTCGCACAGAGAAAGGCAACGATCGGTCGGTCGTGACCCCATCCCCGCTTGCGTTCGTCCTGCAAGTAATAAACAACCAGGTATGGCCAATCTTGACCGCGTCATTACCCTACCTCGATTGGTTTCTGCCGTTCATGTTTTGTCTCCATTCCAGAAGGTAGCCCAAGGTGATCCTGCCCCTGTTTTACCACAACAATATACATGCGTATGTGTATGCGTATGCATGAATGTTTTCAAACGCAGAAAATTTAGGGGAAGTTGGTTCAGGTTCAATTCTAATTAAGCGCTTGTGGGATCCCATAAACTGAGCGGAAGGGCTCAGGTGATCACAGATTAATGCAAGGTGTGAAACTAACGTGAGGACTAAAAGCCTCGAATCCACGTTCATTTCTTTGAAAGATTGTAACGAGAGATACAACAGACAGGAAATCCCTGGGGGAAATCCAGAAAACGCATAAAGATAAAGAACAGGCAGCGACATCCTTAATTGCCCCAGCTTCTAAGCATAATATTGTTTGACGACATCAGAGTTCACGGGTGAAGGTAGCTCTTCGCCATCCATGTTGGTAAGCACCAAAGCTCCTCCGGAAAAAGCCCTCTTCACGACAAAAGGCCCTTCGTAGTTCGGGGCCCATTTCCCTCGATGGTCCTTGACAGCATGGGACATTTTCTTTAGCACAAGGTCTCCCTCATGGAACTTGCGTAAGCGTACTTTCTTGTCGAATGCACTCTTCATTGTTTGCTGGTATAAGCGCCCATGACTCATGGCCGTTAAGCGCTTACCCTCAATGAGGTTGAGCTGATCGTAGCGTGTTTGAGCCCACTCTGATTCCTTTAACCCGGATTCTGCCAAGATCCTTAATGACGGGACTTCTACCTCAAATGGTAACACCGCCTCCATCCCATATACCAATGAGAACGGCGTTGCCCCAGTTGACGTTCGCACTGAAGTCCGGTAACCGTGTAACGCGAATGGGAGCATCTCGTGCCAATCCTTGTATGACACGGTCATCTTTTGGATAATCTTTTTGATATTCTTATTGGCTGCTTCCACGACTCCATTCATCTTTGGCCGGTAGGGCGTGGAATTGTGATGCTGGATTTTAAACTCCTCGCACATTTCTGCCATCATCTTATTATTCAGGTTGGTGCCGTTGTCCGTGATAATCTTTCTTGGCAAACCATATCGGCAGATGATCTCCTTCTTAATGAACCTGACCACCACATTCCTCGTGACATTGGTATATGAAGCCGCCTCGACCCACTTGGTGAAATAATCTATTGCTACGAGGATGAAGCGATGACCATTCGAGGCCTTGGGCTCAATGGCCCCGATGACATCTATTCCCCACATGGAGAAAGGCCAAGGGGCGGTCATGACATTCAGAGGATGTGGTGGGGCATTGACATTATCTGCGAATGCTTGACATTTGTGGCACTTCCTCACATGGACACAACAATCACTTTCCATGGTAAGCCAGTAATAACCTGCTCTTAAGATCTTCCTGGCCATAGCATGCCCGTTGGCGTGCGTTCCAAACGAGCCCTCATGGACTTCCTCGATCATGTGATTTGCCTCCTTGGCATCCACACATCGCAGGAGTGTCATGTCGTGATTTCTCTTATACAGTGTGCCTCCGCTCATGAAGAAACTGGCTGCCAACCTCCTCAATGTCCTTTTATCGTTGTCGGCAATCTCTGGCGGGTATTCTTTGCTTACGACATATCGCTTGATGTCGTAATACCAAGGCTTTCCGTCCCGTTCCTCTTCCACTTGGCAACAATGTGCGGGTTTGCCACGACACTGAAATTCAATGTAGGGTAGGTCCCCGTGCGGTGTTAGCTGGAACATAGATGCCAACGTAGCGAGTGCATCCGCCATTTGGTTTTCCTCGCGGGGAACATGATGGAAGGAGATCTCATCGAAAGTCTTAGCCAATTCCTTGATGTAGGCTTTGTAGGGTATCAGCTTGGGATCTCTAGTTTCCCATTCCCCTCTCAGCTGATGGATTACCAACGCTGAGTCGCCGTACACCTTGAGTAGTTTGACATCGGAGTCAATTGCTGCCTGGACGGCTAGGGCACATGCTTCATATTCGGCCATGTTGTTGGTGCAGTCGAATCCTAGCCTGGCTGTGAAAGGTACACATTGATTGTCCGGAGAGATCAACACTGCCCCAACGCCATGACCTAGAATGTTTGACGCTCCGTCAAACCATACAGTCCATTTGTCCCGATCTTCGTCCAACTTTTCCTCGAACAAGGCCATGATGTCCTCATCCGGGAATTCCGGATGCATGGGCTGGTAGTCATTAAGAGGCTGTTGAGCCAAATAATCTGCCAAAGCGCTTCCTTTTATCGCCTTTTGGGTGACGTAGACTATATCAAACTCAGATAGCAAGACTTGCCACCGGGCGATCCGTCCTGTGAGAGCTGGCTTTTCAAAGATGTACTTAACTGGGTCCATTTTGGATATCAACCAGGTAGTATGACTCAGCATGTACTGCCTTAGGCGATGGGACGCCCATACTAAAGCACAACACGTTCTTTCGAGCAAGGAGTAATTCATCTCACAGGTCGTGAACTTCTTACTTAGGTAGTAAACAGCGCGCTCTTTCTTCCCGGATTCGTCATGTTGCCCCAGCATACACCCCATTGACTCGTCCAAGATTGTCATGTACAAAATGAGAGGCCTTCCAGGTACTGGTGGCATAAGCACGGGAGGATTCATTAGGCACTTTTTGATCCTTCCAAAAGCCTCTTGGCAATCCTCATTCCACCGATCAGTTTGGTTTTTGCGCAAGAGTTTAAACAACGGCTCACAAATGGCGGTGAGCTGCGATATGAATCTGGCGATATAATTCAAGCGCCCCAGGAAACCTCGGACTTGCCTCTCTGTACGGGGTTCTGGCATCTCAAGGATAGCCTTCACTTTTTCGGGGTCTACCTCTATCCCTTTCTGGCTTACAACGAAACCAAGCAATTTCCCTGATTTGACCCCAAAGGTACACTTAGCGGGGTTCAACCTTAATTGATATTTCTTAAGCCTTTCGAACAACTTCCGCAGGTTGACAAGGTGTTCTTCCTCAGATTTAGATTTAGCAATTATGTCGTCCACGTAGACCTCGATCTCTTGATGCATCATATCATGGAACAAAGCTACCATGGCCCGTTGATAAGTTGCCCCGGCATTCTTGAGTCCAAAGGACATCACCTTGTAACAGAACGTTCCCCACAGGGTGACGAAAGTAGTCTTTTCCATATCCTCGGGCGCCATCTTTATCTGATTGTAACCAGAGAAACCATCCATGAAGGAAAATAAAGCGAAATTGGCCGTGTTATCTACGAGGATATCGATGTGTGGTAACGGAAAATTGTCCTTGGGACTGGCCCGATTCAGGTCCCGGTAATCTACACACATTCGTACTTTCCCTCCTTTTTTAGGAACTGGTATGATGTTGGCAACCCATTCTGGATACCGAGCGACGGCCAGAAATCCAGCGTCAAATTGCTTCTTCACTTCTTCTTTTATCTTCAAGGATGTTTCGGGCTTCATTCTCCTCAATTTCTGTTTTACTGGGGAACACCCGGGATTTAGAGGTAATCGGTGCTGCACAATGTCAGAACTCAAACCGGGCATATCTTGGTATGACCAAGCAAAGATGTCTTGGTAGTCTTTTAGCAGGATTATTAACTCTTCACGGATAGGTGCGGTAATGCCTGTACCTATCTTTACTTCCCTCTTTCCACTGCCAATTCCTAAGTCTACTAGCTCTGTTTCTTCTTGATGAGGCCCCATTTCTTGGTCCTCATGGGCGACCATTCTTTCTAGTTCCGAAGGAAGTCCCACATCCTCATCTCCTTCATCTTCCGTTTGATTCATTTCTTGCTCGAAGTTGATAGACGGGTCCCAGGTATTAGTACCTTCGGGGGACTCGTCATCGAATCTGCCGTTTTAGAAAAAGAAGTAAACATGCAAATGAATGAGAATGGGTAGAGACCAGGAACAGATGAAGAAAGATCCTTGTATTATAAATTCAAAAACAAAAGACACAAAGCTTTAACAAAATGAAAAACTCTAAAGCCTAGGCCCAACTATAGAGCTTTTAAAACCGTAAAGGTTTACATTATGCTTGTTGCATAAATGCCGGGGCGTTCCTCCACTCGCCAATTTCCCAACTGGAAATCAGGAGGGCATGGTCGGACCAAATCCGAAGTACTTGGAACATCATCTTCACATATCGCGAACACTTGACCTTCGTCTCCCAGACCCGCACTTATAAAGCTTCTACTTATGTGGCAGGGCGGGCTTCCTTCACTTTCTTGTCTCCAACGCGAGCTCTGACCACTGTTTTTCCTTCCCGCGATGCTTCTTTTCATGTCCGCCTGAGTGGGCTTATAGCCTAAACCATACTTCCCACGATTTCCTTGGGTTTTTATCAGGCTAGTTATGCCGCCATTGTCTTTGCCTAAACCCATCCCGGGTTCATAACCGTTCCCCAACATAACTCGGGCCATCATTACCGCCGCATCGGACAGACAAGGTTGCCCAAAGAGGGAGTCCACGGAGGAAATGCTGACCACCTCAAAAGACTGGAAAGCGGTTTCTAACGATTCTTCTGCGGCTTCCACATAAGGCATGGAGGATGGGCAGCTTACCAAGATATCTTCCTCGCCTGACACGATGACCAAGTGCCCCTCCACTACGAATTTCAGCTTTTGGTGGAGTGTAGAAGGCACAACTCCCACTGAGTGGATCCAAGGGCGCCCCAACAGGCAGCTGTAGGGGGGGTTAATATCCATTATTTGGAAGGTGACTTGACAGGTGTGAGGGCCTATTTGTACTGGGAGATCGATCTCTCCCCTAACCTCTCGGCGAGTGCCGTCGAAGGCCCGAACCACCATTGAACTTGGTTTTAAATGGGAAGCATTGAATGGTAACTTGTCCAAAGTGCTCTTAGGCATCACGTTTAAACTGGAACCATTATCGATGAGTACCTTGGCCACGATATGGTCCATACACTTGACTGATACGTGTAAAGCCTTATTATGCCCCCTCCCCTCGGCGGGGATTTCTTCTTCGGCGAAGGCAAGATAGTTGTTGGCAGTGATATTGTTGACCAGCCCTCCGAAACCTTCTACCGAAATATCTTGGGCCACGTGAGCCTCGTTCAGCACTTTTACTAGCAGAGCCCGATGAGGCTCGGAGCTCATAAGTAACTCTAGCAGCGAGACCCTAGCCGGGGTTTTGTTGAGCTGTTCGATAACCTTGAATTCGCTCTGCTGAATTATCCGAAGGAACTCGCTGGCTTCCTCTAGCGACACCTCCTTTCTACCATCCCTTTTCTCTGGGGGCCCCCTTGCTGGCATATCTTTATTCGAAGCGTGGGGTGCTTCGCCATCTTGTTCCTCCACCACTTTTCCTTTTCCTTTGACGTCGGCGGGTTGGACTGGTAGGTCCGGAGGTGCGAACACACGACCACTACGGGTCACACCGCTCAGCCCCGTGATATTTGTTACTTTAGCTGACAGCGAGCTGACGTCAGTGACTTCTTCTTCCTTCTTCCCCGGAGGTGTATATCTCCACGGGACCGCGTGACTATTTTGGTACGGGAAAGGAACAGGTTTGGCCATTAAGGGGTGCCCGGGCTTTTGCGAGGCTGCACTTTTAGTGAAGTATATCACCAAGGGTTTGGGCTTCGCAACACCGCTCCCCTCCGTAGATTGCATGCATATATGCTGCTCTTCTTTTCCTTTAATGCCGACTTCTAGTCGACCTTGGTCTATCATCCGCTGTAACAATTCCTCTACTTCCAAACACGTCTCCATGTCATGCATCTCGCCGGGATGTAGCAGACAGGAATCCTCCTTACACCCACTATGGGGAATTACACCTCCCTTTTGTAGGGCCTCAAAGATAAACCTCCTAGGGGTTGCCACATCTCTCAACGGTTTAGACCTGTGGGGCCTATCGGATTCAACTGCATTAACTGCTCCCCCTCCATGATTGGCGAGCGGGTTGGTCCTTACATTGGGCCGATCCTCTTGGAAAGTCAGCCATTCGGCATCCATTAGATGTTGGACCTTGTATTTAAGGGCCAAGCATTTTTCGATGGAATGCCCCGGGGCACCCCCATGGTACTTGCAAGTTGCATTAGGGTCATACCACTTCGGGAAAGGGGGTTCGAGGACCCTTCCGGGAGTTACCACGGCCAAATGATTGGCGATGAGGGATGGTAGAAGATCTTCGTACGTCATTGGGAGCGGGGTGAATTCCGGCAACGGCCTCGGAGGGAAGTTCCTTGCGGTGTTGGAATTACCGGCCGGTCGAGTCGCGTTCGGAGTTGAAACTTGGGGAGCTTCCCTCTGGGTGGGTGCCTTAGGCTGCACGGGTGTTGAACTAGAGGCGTTCCCAGCATGAGCCGAGAAGCTTGGGTGATGTTGCGCGTACTGATGGGTACCATGAGGTGTTTGCTGGGGTTTGACCCATGCGGGTGTTGAAGAGACGGCATGGGCATCTCCTTCCTTCCTTTTTGCCCCTGTTGCCCCGATTCTTTTGGCGTTCACGTTTGTGGAGGAAACGTAATCAAACTTTCCTCTCTTCAATCCCACCTCGATTCCTTCCCCGGCAAACACCAGATCCGCAAAGCTGGACGGCATGTAACCCACTAGCTTCTCATAGTAGAACACTGGCAGAGTGTCTACCATCATGGTGATCATCTCTCTCTCAACCATGGGAGGAGCTACTTGTGCCGCCAAATCCCTCCATCGCTGCGCATATTCTTTAAAGGTTTCACCCTCTTTCTTGAACATATTCTGCAGTTGAGTACGGTCAGGAGCCATATCAGAATTGTACTGATACTGCCTTAGGAAGGCGGTAATCAGATCCTTCCAAGTACGGATACGGGAAGCTTCCAAATTAGTGTACCACACTACCGCAGCTCCGGCCAAGCTATCCTGAAAGAAGTGTATCAACAGCTTTTCATCTTTAGAATGGGCGCCCATCTTACGGCAGTACATTTTGAGGTGGTTTTTGGGACAAGTCGTCCCTTTATACTTGTCGAAGTCCGGCACTTTGAACTTCGGGGGAATAACAACATCGGGTACTAAGCAAAGATCCGTCATGTCTGCAAACGGATAGTCCCCAAATCCTTCCACAGCCCTTAATCTTTCCTCGAGGAGATCGAGCTTCCTCCTTTCTTCAGTTGCCGGGGGCGGCCTTTCCATAGACAAAACTATTGGCGATGCTGCGAGGTTGGGTTGAGGCAACGTGCCTGGTGCCGGCCCTTCAGGGATCGGGGGATAAAACTCGACATCCCTCCGAGCATAATCTTGAGGGTCTTTATGGACTTCGTCGGGCTGCTGAGGAGGTTCTTTTTCATGGACGGGAGAGGCAATGTGGCCCGCATCTTCTTGCAAGATGGGTGGTGAATAGTTGGGCGGCAATCCATAAGGGTAAGCCGCTCGGTTGTATCCCAGGTGAGGGCCGCCATCGTGCCCCAGTGCGTCCCTTCCCCGTCCTACTATGTTTGAGGGAGGATGGTGCGTAGTTGCCAAGAGAGTCGGGTCTGCTTCGGCAGCCGAACTGACAGCGGCGGCAGTGGCCGCGTTCTTCTCCATGAGCTGTTTCATACCTAACATGGCTTCCATCATGGAGGCCATTTGTTCTTTCAGAGCCGACATGTCGGCTTTCATCTGTTCCTGCGTCTCCTCTTGATCACCCATCGTTCTAGATTTGGATCTGGTGCGATAGGGATCCCTTGCGGCGCGTTTAGTTATGGTGTTTTTCCCTAAAAAACCAAACGTGAGGAGTGGGTAAAGAAAGAAAATGCATGCTAGAGATGAGATGTAGGAGTGATTTGATTTGCACAAGTTTTTTGGAGTAGAAACATGGGACCAACTCATTTTATTTCAAAAAGGAAGTCATATCTAGTCAAGGTCTAAAAGACCATACAAGTTTCCTAACGATTTCTAATTATGTGGGCCATTAAGTCTATCATATGCTGACAATAGCCGAGAAGCCCATGAATCTCTTCGGGGGCGGAGTAGGTGTCTGCCATCGCCTTGGCCTTGGCTAACAATCGGGGAAGTTCTTGACTCCCGTTCAAGGTAAGAGCAAACCGATCCATCCACATGGTTGCCTCTTGGTGTAAAGAGTCGATCACCCTTCCTCTAGCCTCTTTTTCCGCATATACTTGGGCATACTCATCCGCGATTCTATGCTCGTGGGCCGTGGCTAGACCCAACTCTTCTTGGTACTTGGCGATGATAGCTAACATGTTGGTTTCTGTCTCGCATAGACGCTGAGACAAGCTTCTTTTGGACCTTGAACAAGCAATCAACTCCTCTTTCAGAACCATGCTATGTGCTCGCGACTGGTCCCTTTCTTCCCTTCGCAACTTGAGTTCATTATTGCTACCCCATAGAGCTCCGCGAAATTTGTTCCGGCCATACTCTTCCTTGCGAGCCCTCTTGGTCTCTTGTTCAAGGGCTCTTGCGGTAATTGCATTCTCTTCCCGTAACCCGGCGCACTCCTTCCGAACGTGTGTAGCAGCCAACTTGAACTTCTCCTTGGCGAGTTTTGCCTTTCCTAACTCGCTTTTGAGAGCTTGGACTTCCTTGTCCTCTTCCGGTGCTTCAAAATTCCCTTCGCTGACGACTTTTAACTTGGCGAGCCAATCTAAACCTCGTATGCGAGCTTTCAGCCATTCGTGGTACCCACCAATGATGCCATTACGAATACCTCTAAGCTCTTGATCTTTCCTTAACGGGGTTTCCCATGCCTTATGGATTCTTTGTATAGTCTTGGAATTTTGTGCGCCGAGATCCCTCACAAGGAAAGGAGACATGCTTTCTTCCGTCGGTGCTCCCCTCATGGGGTACCCTAGTTGTCTTATAGCGAGCGTGGGATTGTAATTAATACAACCCCTCGTTCCTACCAGCGGAATGTTTGGGTATCTTCCACATGAGAAAAGGACTCCTTCTTTTCCTTCCTTCCATCGGGGGAACCAACTGATTGTTCTACTTCCTATCCCGGCCAAGAGCTGGTCCCAATCCATTCTCCTCTTTTCAGTACACGAGTGATGGCTCAGGAGCGGACATGGATGTCTCGTGTCTTGTTGGAACAAGTGTGAAACCAACCAAACACAGAGGGCGGGTAAGCAACAGATGATCCGTGCGCTACTCTTCTCGCACCTTCGGTCAAATGTGTCAAACAGATCTGCCAAGACAGCTACCACCGGACTTTCCTTGCTATGGTGGTAGGCAAGGAAAGCGTCGATTGCTGCTAGGTCTACCAAACCATCCACATTTGGAAAGAGGACAACCCCGAAAATTAGCAAAGCTAACACATCCATAAACGGGACCCAGTCTCCTTGATTGGCCATACCCCTCGCCTTGTCTTCTAGGTACTTCTGTGGCAGGCCCGCTATGCCGTTCCGAGTCTGTTTTATGCGGTCCAAACCTCTGGCTGAATCCTTGACCACAGTTGCAATTCTGCTCAAAGAGGGGAGACACCCGGAGGAAAGATATGGTTTCCTTCCCCCGAGAGGACATCCTAGAATTTCCTCAAATTCTTCAATGGTTGGTACTAATTGGAAGTCCCCGAATGTGAAGCATCTCAAGGGCTGGTCGTAGTATTGGGTAAGTGATGCAATGGCTTCTATGGACACCTCTGCTATGGTCAACTCTAAGATCTTTCCGTAAGTCTTGCAGAAGGCTTGCATTTGGAGGGGTTCCATCAACCGCCCTAATTCCTTGATGCTGGTGGTATCTAGGCTTTTGACCTTGACTTGGTAGAACCTCTTGCCGGTTTGATTTGTTCCCATGCTTACTAAAGTGAGACAAAAGCTGGTGCAAATCAAAAACCCGATACCTCATGGGTGGGATGGATGAATGCATGATGGAATGCATATGACACAGATGCAATCTAGGAATGTGGGGGTCCGGGGAATTTGTCCCCTTCTTAGATACGACGTCTAGGGGTAGCGAAATGCCCCAACGCACGTTTTTAAGAAGGCGACACGGACCCTCCGTTGGTTTGTTTACAGTAGGGATCAAGACAGAACCCATATGTAATGCCTATGCAAAAGACACAATGCGGGAATGTGCACAGTATGACAATATTTACCGAACATAAGCAAAAGGGTATATGATACTCATGCATGGCAGTGTGAAAAATGGCACGCAGCGTGTTTGCTTCGTGCCCCTATTTAAGGGACCTATAAGGGAGAGAACTAACTAGGCTTTTAGCAATAATCCCCAAGGTAGTTATATCTCTCTTGATGGTTTCTAGAGGTATCATCCCCTTTGAAGAACATATTGTAGCAGTAGGGACTACTAGCAACAATAGGTTTTCAAAGAGAAAAGCTCTAGATGAGGGTTCACTGTAATCAAGCAAGTCGGAGACCTAGCATGATCACAGATTCACCTCCACTCCTTATGCTCCCATGAACCCGGGTATAGGGCCCTTTTTCACTCACAGTGTGTGCAAATAGTGTTGGTGTTTGTGTGCATCAAAATGAATAAATATTTACTTCATGCATACATTTAAAACGCACTAAAAGCAACAAAGAGTTTATATACACAAGAACATAATGAAAGGAAACCAACAAAGGAGAAAGTCATGATAAAACATTGCACAAGATCAAATGGCCTAACTCTCTAAAAAAACATTCCCCAGTGGAGTCGCCAACTGTCGCAACCTACCCTTCGGCGGGAGGGCGACGCGAGACTCGCGGGATGCGTGTTCCACGAAAGGAATACGCGCAGAGTCGCCACCAACGTTTATTTGAGGAAAACGTCGGAAAAACCGGAAAAGACGCGATCTACGAACTTTTAAGTGAAAGGTTCGGGAGTTGTATTTACGCACGGGGAAGGTATTAGCACCCCACACGTCCGTCCCAAGGGACGACAGCCTTTAATCGAATGTGCAAACATGACTTTGATTTTTTATGTTCCCTTTATATGTCTTTATATCCTTTATACCCTTTTTATATTTTTTCTCTTTTTGTGGTCGACAAGGGTGTTTCCCTTTGCTCCTACGTATTCCTCAATTTGCGATGAGGAAATCAGACCTACGTAGTTCTTTCTTATCAAGTGATTCTTTTTACTTTAAGAGGTGATCATTTTAAGGCGTTGGACCTTAAAAATGATCCATTTTACTTAGTGAGAAATTGAAATGACAAACTTCAAAAGCCTATTTTTGTGGACGAGCTTGACTAGGCGAGTTGATTTTAGCCTTAGTTTCACCTTAGTTATTAATCAATTCGATTAAGAATGAGAAATCCCAAAGAGAAAACGTCCGATTGATTTTCCGCTTTATTTTACTAAAAAGATATTTTTTGATTATTATATTATTTTTTACCTCTTTTTGATTTCCAACGTGGTTACGGCACGACCGAACGGTCGGAATTGATTTTAACCGAAGTTAACGGATAATACAATTCAAATGTTCGGTGGAAATTTATTTTATTTTTAAGTTAAGCGAGAAATGACTTAAGCGAAATGGCTTAAGCATGTCAACAGGGGGTATAAAAAGTAAACAAAACGAGAATAAAAATGCACGAAACACAATGTGGACCACTACGGGTACATAGAATGAATCGAAAAGCTTGGTTCGAGGTACTTACCCGTTGAAGATCGAAGAACGATGAAGAACGAATGAAGAACGTCGAAGAACGGTTCAAACCTTTGCGAGATTCCTCACGGAAAACGTTACGGAAACGTTTCGGAAGCGCCTCGGCTTAGATTTTCTTCACGGAAACAATTTTTCCAAGCAAATTCCAAAGAGAGAGAAGTGCCTAAGGGGGTGGACCCTTTTCTTCTTGCATTCCTCCCCTATTTATAGCAAAATAGGGGAGGTGGTTGCCGCCCAGCTCGCCCAGGTGAGCTCAGCTCGCCCAGGCGAGCAGGGTTGCTTCCTCCAGAAGCAACCGCCTTCTGGAGGAATCTTCTGGAGGGCCCAAATGGGCCTGGGTGCTATTTGCACCCCCATTTTCACTAAGTACACCCCCCTCTGCTGTTTTTTGGTGATTCTTTTTTCGTAAAGTTACGGAAACTTACGAATTTCGTAACGATACTTGTTTTCTTTCCGTAATGTTACGGAACCTTGCGGATTACATAATCATCCCCTTTTTGACTTACGGAATGTTACGGAACCTCACTTAATTATGCAACGATGCTTCCATTTGATTTCCGGTGTGTCACGGAAACTTACGGATTGTGCATCAACATTTTTTTGGTTTTTCGGCATGTCCTGGAATTTCATAAATTGCCTAATGATGGGTGCCAAGCACCTCACAAGGACCAAAGAATGGTCGCATGTCATCAAGCAAAGGTCCCCGGACGAAATTAGGGTATGACACCTTAGCATCATTTCTTGGAGTGGCCACAACTTCCACCCATTTAGACACGTAATCAACAACGACCAAAATGTACTCATTACCTGCAGATGAAGGGAAAGGACCCATGAAATCAATACCCCAACGATCAAAAACTTCAACTTCCATAATGTTTTAAAGAGGCATTTCATTCCTCCGGGAAATTCCCCCCATTCTTTGGCATTGATCACACTTCAAGACATGGTGATAGGCATCCTTGAAGAGTGTTGGCCAGAAAAATCTTGACTGTAAGACCTTAGCCATTGTTTTGTCTCCACCATAATGCCATCCACATGGTGAATTATGACAGTGCCACAATATACCCTTGGCTTCCTCACTTGTCACACATCTTCTGAGGATATTATCTGCACCTACCTTGAACAAGTGTGGATCATCCCATATATAAAATCGTGCGTCATCTTTTATTTTAGCCTCCTTTAAAGTGACCTCCTCATTGACTAATCTGGATAGGTGGTCTGCTACCACATTTTCAGATCCCTTCTTGTCCTTGATGACTAAATCAAATTCTTGAAGTAACAATATCCATCTGATAAGTCGTGGTTTGGAATCAGCTTTGCGCAACAAATATTTAATTGTTGCATGATCAATGTAAATTACTATCTTTGACCCCACCAAATAAGATCTGAATTTCTCAAGTGCATAAACAATTTCTGGCAATTGTTTCTCAGTGGTGGCATAATTGATCTGAGCATCATTCAAAACTTTGCTGGCATAGTAGATGGTATGAAAAATTCTGCCCTTTTGATGTCCCAGCATAGCACCTACTACGTAATCACTTGCATCACACATTAATTCAAACTCTTGTCTCCAGTTTGGTGCTGTGATCACAGGAGTAGAGACCAACTTGGCTTTAAGGGTATTAAAGGCTTCTAAACATTCATCATTAAACACAAACACAACATCCTTGTTCAGCAGATTACTCAGTGGTTTAGCAATTTTGGAAAAGTCTTTAATGAATCGTCGATAGAATCCAGCATGACCCAAAAAACTCTGTATGCCTTTAACATTAACTGGAGGTGGAAGTTTATCAATAACATCAATCTTTGCTTTATCCACCTCAATTCCTCTTCTATAAATCTTGTGTCCCAGCACGATACCTTCTTGAACCATAAAGTGACAATTTTCCCAGTTGAGCACCAAATTAGATTCTTCATAGCGTTGTAACACTTTCTCTAAATTTTCTAGGAAATTTTCAAAAGATGCACCAAAGACAGAGAAATCATCCATAAAGACTTCAATACATTTCTCTACCATGTCAGCAAAAATTGCCATCATACATCTCTGAAAAGTAGCTGGGGCATTACATAAACTGAACGGCATGCGGCGATAAACAAATACACCAAAAGGACATGTGAAAGCTGTCTTTTCTTGGTCTTGAGGATCCACTGCAATTTGATTGTAGCCCGAGTATCCATCTAAGAAATAGTAGAAAGATTGCCCTGCAAGTCTCTCAAGTATTTGATCCATGAAGGGGAGCGGGTAATGGTCTTTCCTGGTGGCTTCATTTAGCTTCCTGTAATCAATGCACATCCTCCACCCAGTAACTGTTCTTGTAGGAATTAGCTCATCTCTATCATTCTTTATCATTGTCATACCTCCCTTTTTCAGAACAACTTGAACAGGACTAACCCATGAACTATCCAGATTGGGTAAATGAGCTCTGCCTCTAGCAACTTGAGCACTTCCTTTCTTACTTCTTCTTTCATTATTGGATTCAGCCTTCTTTGAGGTTGTCTCACTGGCTTGTAATCAGCTACCATATTAATTTTATGCATACAATATGAGGGACTGATTCCTTTTAAATCAGAGATGTGCAACCCAATAGCGGTTTTGCGACTTTTTAGAATCTGTACCAGTTGATCCTCTTCTTTCTTTTGCAAGGAGCTGCTAATTATAACAGGTTTGGTCTCATCCCTCCAAGAATACATACTTTAGATGCGCTGTAAGGGTCTTTAATTCTACTTTGGGCTTTTCTTTTGGTCTATTGTTTTCCAATTCTTCAAACATCACATGACCAATAGATTCATCATTTGGATCCCCCAGCTCTTCAATACAAGCTAGCATTCTTCCTCCATCTTCATTGACTAGGCATTCTGTCACATATTCAAATTCTTTCTCCCCAAGCGTCTATAATACCATGGCTGAGGCTATTAATTCCATCTCCTACTCTGATATTTCTGCTTCAAACCAATCCTCACCGTCATCTGGGTGTTTTATTGCTTCAATTAAGTCAAAGGAGATCTTTTGATCCTCTACATTCAATTCCAATTTACCTTTACCCAAGTCTAAAACACAACTAGCAAATGGCAGACAGGGTTGTCCCAGAATGATTAAACCCTCATGGTCTTCATGCCTTTCTTTTTTGATAGTCAGTTGATGAGAACATGTGTTAACTTGGAAATTATCTTCTTGTTGAGTGTGTGTTTGTAAGCATTGTTCCCGTTGTTGAGCTTTCTCCTCATCTTCTTCTTCTAAATCATGCTCATTCACAGGGCTCTCCTCTTGAGTGTCAACCTCTACAATCTCTTCTTCTCTTCTGCTCATAGCTTGAGTCACTTCTTCTACCAACTTACCGACATGAATTTCTGCACTTTTAAATGTCCGTTGAATAGATCCAATTGTATCCTTGAATTGCATTAATAATATGTCCAGATTGAAACTCCTTTCTGCTTCATTTTGATAGTGGAATTGTGACTCTGGTTCCCCTTGATAATCTTCTAAAAAAACTTTGGCATATTGAATCTCCTGATTTTGTATTGCATTATGATTAGCTTTTGAGGTAGCATGATATGCCATGAATTCTGCAAACACACTGTCAAGATTGGGGGCTCTTTCCTCTTCATACTGATTATAGGGAGTTAACTCTTGTCTCCACCCAGAGTTATTTGTGGAGTACATATAATAATTATCCTAGTAATGCTCCCTTCGGCAAAAATCACAAGTTATTGGTGGAATAGAAATAATAATCTCCATGATGTTGAATCAAAGGATTGAGCTTATTCTTCCAGATGAGCTAAATTACTTGCAAGAGATCTATGCATACAAAATACTAACAACAATAGCAGTTATTGTTAGTTGGTGAATACGACTAACTTTTGTGTATAAAACTTGTGTAAATTGTATCAAACTCTTCCAATTTATGGTTATTTTGTAGTGTTATAAGTATTTTCTGTTAAGTATAGGTAATGAATACTTAGTACTTCCATTTTGTGTGTTTAATAATCATTTTCTCTCAATTTCAAGTTAATTAGGCAAGCTTTGAAAAGTGTTGTTTTTCACCTTCTCGCTAAGCCAATCTGCTGGCTTAGCGAGTGTTCGCTAAGCGTAACACTCATGGGCTAAGCGCGAGGAAGACTCTGGAAGAAGATGAGCTATACAAGTTCGCTAAGCGCACCACTTCATCTCACTAAGCACACCACTTCATCTCACTAAGCACACCGCTTCAGTTCATCTGCTAAGCGAGAAAGGCACGCGCTAAGATAAAATTCACTAATGTGCGTTAAGCGGTCTATAATTGCGCTAAGCGCACGAGCACAAACAAGGCCACCTATTTAATCCTAAAATCAGATTTTAGAGGGGGAGTTTGGACTAGGATTCAGAGCTTTGCATGTCTAGAGTTTCTAGAGAGAGAGAGAAAGGTCCAAGTTCTAGAGAGTTTTGAGAGATTTTGCTATGTGAAGATCTGCAGAGACCAGAGCTTGAAGCAGGAGCCGGTTTGAGAGCTTGAGATGAGTTTGTGAGTGATTGTGAGATCCTAGAGGTAAAGGAGACATCCTCACCACTTGTATTTTTGCTATCTTTCATCTTGTTCTTCTCTTTGTTGTAAAGAAGGCTTCCTGGTATGGAAAGCTAAATCCTCTGTTGGATCTTCCCTGTAGGTACCTGATGTAAATATATTTCTATCTATTTAATGATGTTTGGTGTGTTCTCTGTGCTATCTGCTTTTCATTCCAGTATGCCTTTACCTTGATCACGTAGACGCATGCTTTGTTAGGGTCATTCAACAGTGTAAGCTGGTATGACTCTAAATTCCTTGATAGTACAAGGCTAAGTTGTCATACTATCACGAGGAATTGGGGTGTGATAAGTTAGTTGTGTATGTGTGTCTTAATGTGGTCCTGGTTGAGTTTAGTCCTACAAGAGGAATCTATGGACGATGCTTGATCAGGATTAGGCTAAACTATCATGAGGAATTGATCGAGGCCGTACCCGAATCAAATAAACATGAAAATGCAGTAACTAGGAAGTGATCCTAGGTCGTTTCCCAACGAGCAATGACAAACCAATTGTTCATAATATACTTGCGCAGTAACAGTAACGATTGGGAGGGTTTGTTTGTTTCATGATTAAAGAGCAGAACAAGTAAACTGGAATTTGAAACTACTAATATTAAAAACGGGTTGTTTCCTCTGATTCAGAAGCCATTCTCTTATCCTGGGTTATGGAGAATTCGTCCCTAACAGTCAACCACTTAATCCAACCCTATTTCAATTTACTAAGCGAAAATCAACTTAGGGTTATCAATACGTGATTAGGCACCACATACACCAGTTACCCCTTCGTCCATTAAGCATGAACGCAAGTTAGGCTCAGAGGCAATTAATCGAACACGAAGCGTGCACTGATTAATGTTCACGAATTTGGGATAACTGGTGAAGGGAAAGCTGCCAGGAAACCACATTACAAACAAAACCTCAAAGAGAGTTGGGCTTCGTCTTCAAAAGGAAACAACACTAGAAAAACTATCCTTCCATAGATTCAAACAGAAAACACAAATGAAACATGAAACAGAAACGTAAATGAACAGAAACGTTAATGAACAAAAACGTAAATGAACAGAAAAATAAATTGAAATTCTGATACTGGGGACAGATGTCGTACAGGATGTCACGACATCACGCTTCAGAACATGCAGATTGTCTTTGACTGTATGAACAGATTAAACAAGTAAATAACACAAGAGAATTGTTAACCCAGTTCGGTGCAACCTCACCTACATCTGGGGGCTACCAAGCCAGGGAGGAAATCCACTAAAATGGTGTTAGTTCAAGGTCTAACAGCCACTGTTTACAACCTTCTCACCTAACCACTACCCGTGCAATCTCTACCTAAGAGCCACTCTTAGATATGAGAACCCCGCTCACTCCCTCTCAACCACACTCCCGTGTTTACAAATAAATCAAAGACACACCAGAGATCAACTCTGAACAAAAGAGATCAACTCTACACACTAGAGATCAACTCTACACACTAGAGATCAACTCTACACACTCAGGTCCAACACTTGATGTTAGGGTACCATCAAGGTGGCTCACAAAACACTCAAGTCCCAAAACTCACAAAATAACTTTTCAATCCCGGACTTGGTACAGAACTCGTGCAGCCTCCATGTTTTTATAGCAGTGTGCGTATCTGGGCTGCAACGGCTTGTGCTGGATGAGATCTATCATTCTTCTGCAAAAATCTGCACTTAAAGATCTAAAAGATACAGTTTGATCTTTTAGTTTTTATCTTTAATCTTTAATCTTTAATCCCTGAACGAACTCTTCTAGTTTGTAATTCGAACTTTAATTATCTTTTAATTCGTTCCTAAAGATAGATCATCTAATCTCTTGCTAACTGCACAATAATCTGTTAAAGATATAACAGATTTATGTGTCCAGTATTTTCAGGCCGGATGTCAGGACATTGTGTCCGACATCGTGGATTCTGCAGCTTCAATTCTTCATTTGACATTTTATCTTGACTTATGCATTGTGCAGCAACTCCAGTATTTTCGGGCAGGATGTCAGGACATTGTATCCGACATCGTGGATCCTGCAACTTCAATTCTTCATTTGACATTTTATCTTGCCTTGTGCATTGTGCAGCCCGATCTTATTCCTTGACATAACGTTGGACATCATGTGCAGCAACTCCAGCTTTCCTTCATTGTCTAAGTGCTTATGTTTTAACAAAATCTTAGCCAATCTTTTAAAACTCAGTAGAGCCAAGCACTAACAATCTCCCCCTTTGGCAAATTTTGTCTAAAACATACTTAGACACTTCCTGAGCAGGTACGAGCAGTTATGCAAGTGGGATCAGCAACTTTCATTATCAGAGTAATCAAGCACAGCGGAATCTGTAGTTTAGACAAGTTGCAAGTCGTTTCCAGGATGTCAAGACATCTCACGTGTCATCAGCTTTCTGCTCCTGCTCCCCCTGTCTCCATGCTTACTGCAGCATCTTCTATCAGCTACTAGTCTTTTCCAGGATGTCGAGACATCTCATGTGACATCAGCTTTTTGCTCCCCCTGTCTCCATGCTCTTACTGCAGCATCTTCTAGTAGCTTCCATCAGTCATCATCAGCAGCAGCAGTCTCCCCCTCAAAATCGTATCCATACAACTCCCCCTCAAAATCATGAATCATGCATACATCGTATCCTACTGCCATACATCGTATCAATCATGCATAATAGCAAGCATAATACTATTACTCCCCCTTTTTAGACAGAATTTGACAAAAGTAGAATGCATGAACTTAAGGTGCAAATATTACAGACCAATAGTAATCAATTGTTCAAAGGGACATGCCCCTATAGCTAGTAAAAAGCAAAAAATATAAAGGTCTGATGATCATGGGGTGGCTTCAGAATCATCATCATCGGATTTTGTATCCTCTGCTGCATCTTCCTCATCGGCTTCTTCTTCTTCTTCCTCAGCTTCTTCTTCTTCTTGCTCAACTGCTTCTTCTTCCTCAGCTGCTTCACCATCATCAATGCCACTTTCTGAGAGCCTTTTGATCAGCCGTTCTAGCTCCATCTTCTTCTCTGTGGTGGCTTTGATGGTTGCTTCCAGCACCTTGCATGTGTCCTTGAGTTCAGCAATCAAGGCATCCTTGGACACAGCACCTGAAGCAGCAGCTTTCCCTGATGTCGAGACAATGTCTGGGACATGTGTCCCCTCAAACAGTTTGTAGTGCAGGGATAGAGGAGATTCTCTCTTCATCACAGAGTCAGTGTTGTTTAAGATATTGGGATGTTGGCTCATCATAATGCCACACAATACAGTAGGGAAGGCAATGGGTAATTTGACAGCAAAAGATTCTGAATGCTTAACAGTTTGATCAAAAATATAGTTTCCAAAATTAAATTTGGACTTGGTTCCAACAACATACAGAAATTTACCCAAACCTGTGGCAACAGTGGAAGTATGATTGGTGGGTACCCAGTTTGCAGCTCCAATCCTGTGCAGAATTGCATACTTCACACTTAGCTTCCCTGCAGAAAGCTTCCCTTTCTTTGGCCAATGCTGGACTCGTTTGGCAGTGATTTCCTTGGCAATCTGATGCTCAGAAACATCAATATCCACCACTCCTTCAGTAGGTCTGCCCAGGTACTTGTTGATCACAGCAGGGGAGAATCTAACACACTTTCCTCTGACAAACACCTTTTGATACTCATCACTCTTTCTGTTTGTTATGTCAGAGGGAATGTTGACAATGAATTCCCTGACTAGGCTTTCATAACAATCTCCCAACTTGGTGACAGTCTTCAGTAGTCCAGCAGCCTTGATGAGTTCCATGGTCTCCTTGCAATCCAAGGCATTTCTTCCCAGTTCTCTTTCTAAAGCAAGTCTGCGTTGATATACATATTTCCACCTTTCAACATTGCCAATGGAGTGGAATGAAATGTTGTACAATGGAGCATCAGGGACATTTTCAGGCACCTTTTTCCCTGATTTCTTGGCCCTCTTTGATGTCGAGACATCTAGTTCGACATCATCATCAGAATCAGATGAGGAAATTTCTTTCCTCTTCTTGGAAGGGATTGCAACTTTGCTCCATCTGGATGTGGTAGGAGTGATTGGTGTGCTCTTCTTCTGTGCCATAGTCTTGATTCGTCCAGACCTCTTGATGGGGGTTTTTCCCTTTCTGCTTTGAAGTCTTTCTGCAATGCCAGGTGCCAACTTGTTGGCAATGGGTTCCTCATCAGATTCTACATCTTCGAGGTCAATGAGGTCACCTGGAGCAGGTTCTGGTTCCTTTGGTGCAGGGGTCTCTTCTGTGGCTTGATCATCTTCTTCTGTTGATTCCTCTTCACTGGGTGAAGGGAGGGCTTCAGCATTTGGAGCGGAAGATGTCGGAACATCTTTCTCAGCATCAGGAACAGAGGCATTTTTCAGAATGTTACTTACAATACTGCGGATCTTCTTATCCATCTCTGTGTCTACTTCCCTAGGACTTGTTGCAAGGCTAGGGTTTTCAGAAATCTTCACACCCTGTTGTTCTTTGGGAACCAGTTTTTCAGGAACAGGGGCTTGACCAGGAATCATCTGTATGGGTTGGATATGGAATTCAGGTTGTTCCTGGATTGATGGTGCTTTGGTGGATGATGGAGATGATGGTACAGCGGGTGACCCAGGAGCTGAAGTTTCTTTTGGTGAGGTAGCCATGGAGAAGCAGAGCGTTTGGAATGATTTCGTAAATTTCTGAGAGCTGTTGGGGAATGCTGAAAACGAGATTTCCACGAAAATATAAATTTGAATGAAGAATGTAGAGGGACGTGTGAAGCAACGGTCGAATTTGCTTTGATTTAGTAGTGAACGTGCTATTAATGTTAAGTGAGACGTTTGAGCACGTTCAGATAGCAGTAGCTGCTATAATTCCTCTAGCAGACAAATGCCCAGCTTGCCCCTCAGTTTTTCAAACTGATTTGCATCCAATGCCTTTGTGAAAATATCCGCTATTTGTTCCTCAGTGTCAACATGCTCCAGTGTGATAACTTTATCATCAACAAGCTCTCTAATATAGTGATGTCTAATGTCAATGTGCTTGGTTCTGCTGTGTTGCACAGGATTTTTAGAAATATTAATAGCACTCAAGTTGTCACAGAACAATGTCATGACATCTTGTTCGACATTGTACTCTTTGAGCATCTGCTTCATCCAAACTAGTTGTGAACAGCTGCTTCCTGCTGCAATATACTCTGCTTCTGCAGTAGATAGGGACACACAGTTCTGCTTCTTGCTGAACCATGAAATAAGATTGTTGCCCAGATAGAAGCATCCACCAGAAGTGCTTTTTCTGTCATCTGCACTTCCAGCCCAATCAGCATCACAATACCCAACCAGCATTGAATCTGAACAATGACAGTACATAATCCCATAGTCACTGGTGCCATTTACATATTTCAGAATTCTCTTTACTTGAGTCAAGTGACTTATCTTAGGATTGGCTTGATATCTTGCACAAACACCTACTGCATAGGTGATGTCGGGTCTGCTAGCTGTTAAATATAGTAAGCTCCCAATCATGCTTCTGTACAGACTTTGATCAACACTGGTCCCTGCTTCATCTTTTGACAGCTTCAAGTGAGTAGGTGCAGGTGTTCTTTTATGGCTGGCATTCTCCATCCCAAACTTCTTGACAATGTTCTTTGCATACTTGCTTTGTGAGAGGAATATGGAGTCTTCCATCTGCTTCACTTGGAGTCCCAGAAAATAAGTCAGCTCTCCAACAATACTCATCTCAAATTCAGATTGCATCTGTTGGACAAAATGTCGAAGCATCTCATTCGACATCCCTCCAAACACAATGTCATCAACATATATCTGTGCTATCATCAAGTTTTCAGCATCTTGCTTGACAAAGAGAGTCTTGTCAATTCCTCCCTTCCTATACCCTTGCTGAGTAAGGAACTCTGTTAGCCTTTCATACCAAGCTCTTGGAGCTTGTTTCAATCCATAGAGAGCTTTCTTGAGCCTGTATACATGATCTGGATGAGTTGGATCTACAAATCCCTTTGGCTGCTCCACATAGGCTTCTTCATTCAGGTATCCATTCAGAAACGCGCTCTTCACATCCATTTGGTACAGCTTGAATTTGAGGATGCAAGCTACACCAAGTAACAATCTGATGGACTCAAGTCTAGCAACAGGAGCGAAAGTTTCATCAAAGTCTACACCTTCAATCTGAGTGTAGCCTTGAGCAACAAGTCTGGCCTTGTTTCTGGTTATAACACCTTCTTCATTGGTTTTGTTCTTGAAGATCCACTTGGTGCCAATCACATTAGTTCCCTCGGGTCTCGGAACTAGCTCCCAGACTTCATTCCTTTTGAATTGCTCCAATTCTTCTTGCATAGCATTGATCCAGAACTCATCAGTCAGTGCCTCTTTCACATTCTTGGGCTCAATTTTGGAGACAAAACATGAGTTGGAGACAATCTCAATCTCCCTTGATCTTGTAGTGACTCCTCTGTTTGGATCTCCTATAATCAGCTCCTTGGGGTGCATCTTCTGGATTCTCATGGAGGGTCTCTTGTCAGGTTGGTTGATGTTTGATTCATCTGTAGCAGAATCAGAGTTTTCTGCATTTTCTACACTTTTAGCTGTATCTGCTACATTGTCTCCCGATGTTCTGACATCTTCTTCGACATCCTTCTTTCTTGCTGGAGTTAGATCATCAACAACCACATTGATGGATTCCATCACAGTTCTGGTTCTGGAATTAAATACTCTATATGCTCTGCTGTTTGTAGAGTATCCCAGGAATATTCCTGCATCACTCTTGGGATCCATCTTTCTCCTTTGCTCTCTATCTGCCAAAATGTAACATGGACTTCCAAAGATGTGGAAGTGCTTGACAGTTGGCTTCCTTCCTTTCCAGATTTCATACAGAGTGGTTGGAGTCCCTCTTCTAAGTGTGACTCTGTTGTGGATGTAGCATGCTGTGTTCATGGCTTCAGCCCAGAGATTATAGGGAAGTTCTTTGGCATGAAGCATGACTCTAGCAGCCTCTTGCAAAGTCCTGTTTTTCCTCTCAACTATGCCATTCTGTTGTGGTGTAATAGCTGCAGAGAACTCATGAGTGATGCCTTCAGATGTGCAGAATTCAGTAAACCTGCTGTTTTCAAACTCTCTGCCATGGTCACTCCTGATTCTCTTGATGACACAGTCTTTTTCTCTTTGAAGTCTTAGACTCAACTCCTTGAATACTTCAAAGGTGTCTGATTTTTCTCTGATAAAGTTGACCCAGGTAAATCTGGAGAAATCATCCACAACAACATAGGCATACCTCTTTCCTCCAAGGCTTTCAACTTGCATAGGCCCCATCAAGTCCATGTGAAGTAGTTCCAGCACCCTGGAAGTGGTCTGATGTTGAAGCTTCTGGTGGGACATCTTGACTTGCTTTCCAATCTGACAATCACCACAGATTCTGCCTTCTTCTATTTTCAGATTGGGAATGCCTCTAACAGCACCTTTGTCAATGATTTTCTTCATGCCTCTTAAGTGCAGATGTCCAAATCTTTGATGCCATATTTTGACTTCATCTTCTTTGGAGAATAGACATGTGGAGGAGTAACTGGTTTCTTGAGGTGTCCATAGGTAGCAGTTGTCCTTTGATCTGCTGCCCTTCATTAGAACTTCACTCTTCTCATTTGTCACTAAGCATTCTGACTTTGTGAAGTTTACATTGAATCCTTCATCACACAGCTGACTGATGCTGATCAAGTTTGTAGTCAGTCCCTTCACCAGCAGTACTTTGTCCAGACTAGGAAGTCCATCATGGACTAGCTTTCCCATTCCAGTGATCTTTCCTTTAGAACCATCTCCAAATGTCACATAGCTAGTGGAGCAAGGTTCAATGTTCACCAGGAATTCTTTGACTCCTGTCATGTGTCTGGAACAGCCGCTATCTAGGTACCAATCTTCCTTAGCTGATGCTCTAAGTGAGGTATGAACAACAAGACTAACAGTCTTGTGTTTTGGAACCCACATCATCTTCCTTCCACTGCTGCTCCCTTGAGTTCCATGATGTGGATGGCCATGCAAATGATAGCAAAAGGGCTTTATGTGACCATACCTGCCACAGTAGTGACACCTCCACTTCTTTCTTTTGCTCCTTTTCTGCTGCGTTCCATGATGTCGAGACCGATGTTGTGACATCGTGGCTCCAGTGCTGTTTTTGGCAGGAACAAATTCTGTCATGGTTGTTCTGCCAGCAGACTTATGATTAAATCCAAGTCCTCTCTGGTTTCCAACATTCTTCCCAAGCTGTAGCACCTCATCAAGCACATCTGAGCCTTTATTCAGCATCTTTATTGACTTTGTCATATTTTCCAGTTTAGAATTCAGAAAGCCAATTTCTCCTTTAAGTTCAGAGATTTCCTCTTCATGTGCCTCCTTCTCAGCCTCCAGATTTGCAATGACCTTCTTCAGTTGTGCTTCTTGCTGAAGAATCTTCTCACTTTTGATGCATAGTTCTCTATAGGATGTGGCAAGCTCATCAAAAGTGATTTCACTGTCTGTATCACTTGAAGCTTTAGCAGATTCAAATCTCCCAGTGAGTGCATTCACATCTCTGTCAGAATCACTTTCTTGTTCACTCTCTGTATCATCAGACCGACTTACAGAAAGTCCTTTCCTCTGCTTCTTGAGATGAGTGGGACATTCAGCTTTGATGTGTCCAAAGCCTTCACACCCACGGCATTGAATTCCTTTGCTGTGACTGGGCTTTTCATCTGACCTTTTCTGGTATTCACTGCCTTTCCTGATGTCGAAAGGGATGTTCCGGACATGTGGTTTCTGCCTTCTGTCCATTCTGTTCATCACTTTGTTGAACTGCTTTCCAAGGAGCACAACTGCATTAGTCAGACCTTCATCAGTTTCCAGGTCATACTCATCTTCTTCTCCTTCATCATTGGACACGAAAGCCAAATTCTTGCTCTTCTTTTCAGCCCTATCCGAGAGTCCTAGCTCAAAGGTTTGAAGGGAACCAATGAGTTCATCTACTCTCATGTTGCAAATGTCTTGGGCCTCCATTCTTGCTTTCCAGTATTCATAGTTGGTTCCATCCAGAATTGGTGGTCTGTTCACTGGTCCTCCTTCTTTCTCCATGTTCATCAGAATTTATCTCCCTAGATCTCACTCAGTGATTTCGAGTGCCTGCTCTGATACCAATTGAAATTCTGATACTGGGGACAGATGTCGTACAGGATGTCACGACATCACGCTTCAGAACATGCAGATTGTCTTTGACTGTATGAACAGATTAAACAAGTAAATAACACAAGAGAATTGTTAACCCAGTTCGGTGCAACCTCACCTACATCTGGGGGCTACCAAGCCAGGGAGGAAATCCACTAAAATAGTGTTAGTTCAAGGTCTAACAGCCACTGTTTACAACCTTCTCACCTAACCACTACCCGTGCAATCTCTACCTAAGAGCCACTCTTAGATATGAGAACCCCGCTCACTCCCTCTCAACCACACTCCCGTGTTTACAAATAAATCAAAGACACACCAGAGATCAACTCTGAACAAAAGAGATCAACTCTACACACTAGAGATCAACTCTACACACTAGAGATCAACTCTACACACTCAGGTCCAACACTTGATGTTAGGGTACCATCAAGGTGGCTCACAAAACACTCAAGTCCCAAAACTCACAAAATAACTTTTCAATCCCGGACTTGGTACAGAACTCGTGCAGCCTCCATGTTTTTATAGCAGTGTGCGTATCTGGGCTGCAACGGCTTGTGCTGGATGAGATCTATCATTCTTCTGCAAAAATCTGCACTTAAAGATCTAAAAGATACAGTTTGATCTTTTAGTTTTTATCTTTAATCTTTAATCTTTAATCCCTGAACGAACTCTTCTAGTTTGTAATTCGAACTTTAATTATCTTTTAATTCGTTCCTAAAGATAGATCATCTAATCTCTTGCTAACTGCACAATAATCTGTTAAAGATATAACAGATTTATGTGTCCAGTATTTTCGGGCCGGATGTCAGGACATTGTGTCCGACATCGTGGATTCTGCAGCTTCAATTCTTCATTTGACATTTTATCTTGACTTATGCATTGTGCAGCAACTCCAGTATTTTCGGGCAGGATGTCAGGACATTGTATCCGACATCGTGGATCCTGCAACTTCAATTCTTCATTTGACATTTTATCTTGCCTTGTGCATTGTGCAGCCCGATCTTATTCCTTGACATAACGTTGGACATCATGTGCAGCAACTCCAGCTTTCCTTCATTGTCTAAGTGCTTATGTTTTAACAAAATCTTAGCCAATCTTTTAAAACTCAGTAGAGCCAAGCACTAACATAAATGAAACAGAAACGTAAATGAGAGTAGAAGAAGAAGCAAGAACGAAATTGTAATTAGAAGCAGAAAACGTAAAATTGCATTACATGAACAGTAGCATCAAAGCAGAAAACGTAAAACCCTCAAACAAAAGCTCTGAATAATGAATAGCATAACAGAATAGCCTTGCACGAATCCCAAGGCTGCTATTTAAAAAGAGTCACTCAAAGTCACTGGGCCCTATTACAATACTCTGGCCCAAAACGAAATAAACATTGAACAACATAAAATAAAATTGCAAAATTTCCTAATTAGAAATTAACTAAGGTAAGCGCTGCTTTATTTGCCCTCTTCAAGTCCATAACCAAAATCCGGATTAAGCCCAATGTTTCATTAATTCCTGAAATTAGATTAAAAACATCAAATTAGCTAAATGAGCCCAAATAATAAAACTGCCTGATTAATTGACAATTAAGACCAATCAGTAATTAAAATGGTGCAAAAAGGGTTTAGAAAATAGAAGAAAATGATGGCACATCAAAACCCCCCATACTTAGCCTTTTGCAATCCTGGGCAAAATGAAACAAAGAACAAAATCCAAGGATATCAAAGAGAGACAAACAAAAACATTCACATATTTCTCAATGAACATCAAGGAATGAAAGGAATGGGTAACATCTAACATAAGGAGATCCAAAAAGTCAAGACATTCATGAAAATCATCCAAGCAACCGAATCATGGCAAAATAGTTAATCAGCTCAAGAATGAAAAGTGATAAAGCCTCACAAGATATACACTCTATCTCTCAAGTGTCTAGGCTACTATTTACCCTCAAAGCACCCATGAAAGCAAACACCACATAAACTTGGCAAGATTCTAAAATTGGCAATCAACCCACAAACACAAGCACATGAGGATCAAAAGGTCTTTTAAGGTTGTAATGGGGCCAAGGACAAGGTATGGAGAAATATGGAATAAGTGGCTAAATCCCAAAGGAATAGAGGAGCAATGGGGAATAAGTGCATATTAAGAAAAAAATAAGAAAATAAAAAGAAGTAAAGATAAAATTTAAACATAAAGAGTAGAACCAAGAGTTTCATCATTCTTGTGCCATTTAAGATCTTATTCACTCAACTTTATTGCTTTTCTTTTTCTTTTTTTTTTCGAATTTTTGTTTTTTTTTTTTACTCTATAGCCTTTGAGAAACAACATTTCATTCAGCATGTCCAACATTTAACCAATATACAATGTACATCAAGTATGGCCCAAAATACATCATGAAGCATAGCCAACAAAACAAGTTATCCAATGAAACAAAAACCCCTCACACTTATTCCCAAAACAATTCCAAAGCTCCAAAATTCCTTAAGGATATGGTGATATCATGGTTTTTCATTTAAGGCTTGTAGTGAGCTTCAAAACAAGGAAAGGGAAACAAGGCTCAAAAGGGCTATCAAAGGAATTAATTCAAGGTAAGTCCATTTGGCTAGAAGCTTATAAGAACAAAATTGCCTCAATCATTTCCAAATATGCATGTGAATTAGGAAGCATCAACAAGAATCAAGCCAAGGCTATTGTGCAAGCAATCAATGGGGCAAAATACACCAAATGATTATGATGATGGATGGCTCAAATTCTCACAAAGGTAAACTCATCACTTTCAAATTGAGCTTTCAAAACTATCATGACATGTAGAGGAGAATCAAGGATTTCAAGTCACAAAATGTCAAGAACTTTTATTTTCAAAACAATTACCCATTTCTTAAACATATCCTATAATTCAAAGAAAAACATGCAAAGTCGTACATGCACACAAAATTGACCCAAAATATTAAACTAACAATCCGACGAAACTAACAACATTAACAAATTAACACAACTAACAAATTAACAAAACCAACAAAACTAGCAAAACCAAAGAACACTCCCCCCCCCCCCCCCCATACTCAAACAAAAAAAACATTGGCCCTCATGGACAATTAAAAGATTAAAAACAATTTAATTCTCCAAGAGAATCCGACAAGTGTTATAAAAGCCAAGAAAGGAGATAGGAAAAGAAAAACTCCCTAAATCATGGTGGAGGAAGAATAAGGTGGGAGTAAGGAAGTCTCCTTCCCCCCACTACGTCCACTAAAGGAGGGGTTCGTGGAGGGAATGGCTTAAGTCAATGTCCGTGACCTT
>NC_016088.4:29082494-29087414 GCF_000004515.6 Glycine max
GTCCTCATGTAGCACAATAAAGATAAAACATAAATCATCAAGAGATCGGACAAGTGTATAAAGCAAAGAAGGAGATAGGAAAAGAAAACTCCTAAGTCATGGTGAGGAAGAGTAGGGTGGAGTAAGGAAGTCTCTTCCACCACTACGTCCACTAAAGAAGGGTTCGTGAGGAATGGCTTAAGTCAATGTCCGTTGACCTTGAAGCTCTTGTTTGTGGAGTCACTTTTGATCTCAACTGTACCATAAGGAAAAACATTAGTAACAACAAAAGGACCAATCCACTTAGACCTCAACTTACCACTCATGAGTCCAAGCCTAGAATTATACAATAACACTTTTTGCCCAACCATGAAGTCCTTTTTAACTATCATGCTATCATGGAACTTCTTGGTCTTTTCTTTGTAGAACTTGGCATTCTCGTAGGCTTCTAGGCGGATTTCATCCAACTCACTCAGTTGCAACTTTCTTTCCTCACCAGCTTGATCCATAGAGAAGTTGCAAGTCTTCACTGCCCAGTAAGCTTTGTGCTCAATTTCCACTGGAAGATGACATGCCTTTCCAAAGACAACCCGATAAGGAGACATTCCTATGGGTGCTTTGTAGGCAGTCCGATGTGCCCAGAGAGCATCATCAAGCCTGGTACTCCAATCTTTCCTGCTTGGCTGCACAATCTTCTCTAAAATTCGCTTGATTTCCCGGTTAGAAATTTCTGCCTGTCCATTGGTCTCGGGGTGGTATGGTGTGGATACCCTGTGTACCACCCCGTACTTTTTAAGCAGGGCATGCATTGTCCTGTTGCAAAAATGGGTTCCTTGATCACTAACAATTGCTTTAGGTACTCCAAACCTGCAAAACAGATTAGACCTGACAAAGTCTGCAACAACTTTAGCATCATTAGTTCTAGTGGGCTTGGCTTCCACCCATTTTGAAACATAGTCAACTGCAAGGAGAATGTAAACATAACCAAAAGAGATAGGAAAAAGGCCCACGAAATCTATACCCCAAACATCAAACACCTCACAGAATAGCATAGGTTGCTGAGGCATTTGTTGTCGCCATGTAAGTGTATTTCCTGCTCTCTAACACTGCTCACAAGTGCTGCAGATCTTCCACGCATCTTTAAAGATGGTGGGCCAATAAAAACCACAATCAAGCACTTTGCGAGCTGTCCTTTGAACACCCAGATGACCTCCCGGTGCGGAAGAATGACAGAACTGCAGGACTGAGTCAGTCTCATGATCTGGAATGCATCGTCTAATTACCTGATCACTGCACAATTTCCACAAGTAGGGGTCATCCCAAATAAAATGCTTAGCATCACTTTTAATTTTATCTTTTTGGGCCTTAGATGCTAAGGGAGGAAAAACAGAGGCAACTAAATAATTGACAATGTTAGCAAACCAGGGAGTAGAAAGAGAGTCAGAAATACTATACAGTATATACAAATGATCATTCGGGAAATCATCTCGAATGGGTGAATCCACATCTGATAAACGTTCGATTCGACTCAAATGATCAGCAACTAGATTTTGTGCTCCGCTCCTATCACGGATCTCCAAGTCAAACTCTTGGAGTCAAAGCATCCATCGGATCAACCTAGGCTTAGAATCAGCCTTCTTCAACAAGTACTTTAGAGCTGCATGGTCAGTGTAAACAATAATGCGGGTACCAAGCAAATAAGATCAAAATTTTTCAAGAGCAAAAACTATGGCTAGAAGCTCTTTCTCAGTAGTAGTATAATTCGCTTGGGCAGAATCTAAAGTCCTAGAAGCATAATATATCACCCTGGGCAATTTATCAATTTTCTGAGCAAGGACAGCCCCCAATGCATAATTTGATGCATCACACATAAGATCAAAAGGGGCTTTCCAATCGGGTGCCTGGATGATGGGGGTGGTAGTCAGCGCTCTTTTGAGGCAATCAAAAGCCTCTTTGCATCTGTCATTAAAGTCAAACTCCACCTCCTTTTGCAACAAGTTGGACAGTGGAAGGGCTACTTTGCTAAAATCCCTTATAAAGCGCCTGTAGAATCCTGCATGACCAAGAAAAGATCGCACCTCTCGCACACAAGAAGGGTAAGGCAATTGTGAAATAACAGAAATTTTTGCAGGATCTACTTCAATACCCTTATTGGAAATAATGTGGCCTAAAACTATACCTTGCTCAACCATAAAATGACATTTTTCAAAATTTAGAACAAGGTTAGTTTCAATGCATCTATTCAAAACTTTTTCCAAACTATTCAAACAACCATCAAAAGAGGATCCATATACAGTGAAATCATCCATAAACACCTCTATGCAATTTTCTAAGAAATCACTGAAAATACTAATCATGCACCGCTTGAAGGTACCAGGGGCATTGCACAGGCCGAAAGGCATCCTCCTATAAGCAAAAGTGTCGAAGGGGCAAGTGAATGTGGTTTTTTCCTGATCCTCAGGAGCAATAGTAATTTGCATATAACCAGAAAAACCATCAAGGAAACAGTAGTAGGATTTACCTGCCAGGCGTTCAAGCATCTGGTCAATGAATGGCAGGGGAAAATGGTCCTTTTTGGTAACCTGGTTCAGCCTTCTATAGTCAATGCAAACTCTCCAACTGTTCTGCACCCGAGTAGGAATCAGCTCCTCCTTCTCATTTTTTATCACTGTGAGGCCGGTCTTCTTCGGGACTACCTGGACGGGACTCACCCATTGGCTGTCGGAGATAGGATAAATGATTCCAGCTTGCAAAAGCTTGGTTATCTCCTTCTTCACTACATCAAGAATCACCGGGTTTAGTCTTCTCTGTGGCTGTCTTACTGGTTTAGCTCCATCCTCTAAATTTATTCGATGCATACATGTGGATGGGCTAATACCAGGAATGTCCGCCAGGGTCCAGCCTATAGCCTTCTTATGCTTCTTGAGAACTGACAACAACTTTTCCTCTTGCTCATCAGCAAGGGAGGCAGATATAATCACTGGAAAACTCTTGCTATCATCCAAGTAAGCATATTTTAAATTTGATGGCAGAGGCTTCAATTCTGGTGTAGTCGGCTGGACAGTGGTAGAAGGAGATGGTTTCTCAGCCTTTACCTCATAAAGAAAGTAAGAGGTATGTGTACTTCCTGAAACATGGTTAGTCCTATCTGACTCTATAAAATCAATCTCGAGAGGTAAAACACCACTACCAGACATGCAATCAATATCACTCTCAGATTCACTCTCAGCATCAAATTCAGACATATGATCAAGTACAATTTCAGACTCAATGCATGAAGAGTGAGAGGCATGCAGATTAGAATAAAGATCAGTCATGTATTCATCAACAACATGGTCAATTATTTCAGCACGAAATACAGAAAGATCTTCAGATGGGTATTTCATAGCATCCAGAATATTAAAATGAACAGTTATATCACCAAACTCCATGGACAGTGTGCCTGCATAAACATCTATCTTAGTTCTAGCAGTTTTCATAAAGGGTCTGCCTAGAATGATGGGAACTAATCCTTGAGAAAACCCATCCTCCATCTTCAAAATATAAAAATCAACAGGGAAAATCAGTTCACCAACTCTAACTAAGACATCTTCTATGAAACCAACAGGATAGGCAACACTTCTATTAGCTAAATGAATTACCACATCAGTTGACTGCAAGGGACCTAGAGATAGAGAATTAAAAATAGACAGAGGCATAACACTAACAGAGGCTCCTAAATCTAGCATGGCATTGTCAAACTTATTGTTCCCTATAATACAAGGTATGCTGAATGTACCTGGATCTTTGCATTTTTCAGGAATTTGAGGAACAGATTTACCAATCAATGCGGAGACATTTCTGCCCATGCTAATTCATTCACTTCCTTTAAGCTTCCGCTTATTAGTGCACAGCTCCTTCAAGAATTTAGCATATCTTGGAATTTGCTTTATTGCATCCAACAGAGGTATGTTTACCTCTATTTTTCTAAATGTTTCCAAGATCTCTTTCTCTGCCTCTTCCATTTTTTTGTTGGAAACTGCTCTTGGAGGGAATGGAAGAGGGGGAATGTGCTGCTTCTGCAAATCAGAATTGCCTGTGGAAGAAGATTCACCTGCACAGAAATTGTTAGGTAAATTTTTGTCATCACCTTTTTCTGGAGTAGAGTGAAGTTTGACAGGTTCATTTGCAGATGAGGAAGGTGCTACGGGTTGAGGTCCTTGACACTGCTTTCCCGACCTCAATGAAATGACATTGACATTTTTGGGATTTTGGACAGCTTGAGAAGGTAGCTTGTCAAAATTCTAGGACTGTTGTTGATTCAATTGTGTAGCTAATTGTCCCATCTGATTAGTCAAGCTCTGAATGGAAGCTCTGGTCTCTTGTTGAAACTGCATGTTTTGCATAGTCATTTGCCTCACAAGTTCTTCGAGGGAAGGTTGTGGAGGGGCCTCAACTGTTGGTTGTTTCTGGGGTTGTTGCTGTTGTTGGATTGGTGGAGGAATGTATGGTCTGCTTGGGCCAGCAGCATTTTGGAAGGAAGGAGCAGGTTGCTGTTATTGTTGCTGAGGGCTGGACCATCTGAGATTAGGGTGATTCCTCCATCCAGGGTTGTATCTGTTGCTGGAGAGGTTATAATTGTTCTGCTCTGGTTGATTTTGCTGCTGAGGTTGAGGAGGTCTATTGTAAATATTTGCAGCATAAGCTTCAGGCTGCTCAATTGCTCCAGGTTGCTGCATGGAAGGGCAAAGGTCTGTATGGTGGTCAGCAGAGGAGCACAAACCACAAACCCTTGCGACAGGTACAGATTTCTGATTCAAGGCCAGCTGGGTTACCAAGTTAACCAATGCATCCAGTTTTCCTTCAAGCTTCTTAGTCTCAGATGATGCAGCTGAGTTTGTAGCTACCTCATGCACTCCTCTAATGACTATAGCATCATTTCTGGCGGCTAAACTGCTGGGA